>NW_022096292.1:0-160630 GCF_006542625.1 Nomascus leucogenys
GCTTCTGTGTAGTATTTATTTGTAGATATTTCTTTTTCCACTATACGCCCCTCAGCACTCAGAATGTCCACGTGCAGTTTCTACAGAAACAGTGTTTCAGAACTGCTCAATCAAAAGTAAGCTTCAAATCTGTTAGTTGAATGCGCAGAACAGAAAGTAGTTTCACAGAATGCTTCTGTGTAGTTTTTATTTGGAGATACCCTTTTTCCACTATGGGCCCCTTAGCGTTCCGAATGTCCACTTGCAGTTTCCACAGAAAGAGTGTTTCAGAACTGCTCAATCAAAAGTAATCTTCACCTCTGTTAGTTGAATGCACAGAACAGAAAGACGTTTCACAGAATGCTTCTGTGAAGTTTTCATTTGAAGATATCCATTTTTTCACTGTAGGCCCCTTAGCGCTCAGAATATCCACTTGCAGTTTCTACAGAAACAGTGTTTCAGAACTGCGCAATCAAAAGTAAGCTTCAACACAGTTAATTGAATTCACAGAACAGAAAGAAGTTTCACAGAATGCTTCCGTGTAGTTTTTATTTGGAGATAATCCTTTTTCCACTATAGGCCCCTTAGCGCTCCGAATGTCCGCTTGCAGTTTCTACAGAAAGAGTGTTTCAGAACTGCTCATTGAAAAGTAAGCTTCAACACTGTTAGTTGAATGCACAAAACAGAAAGAAGTTTCACAGAATGCTTCTGTGTAGTTTTTATTTGGAGATATAACTTTTTCCACTATAGGCCCCTTTGCGCTCAGAATGTCCACTTGCAGTTTCTACAGAAAGAGTGTTTCAGAACTGCTCCATCAAAAGTAAGCTTCAACTCTGTTAGTTGAATGCACAGAAGAGAAAGGAGTTTCACAGTATGCTTTTGTGTATTTTATTTGTAGATATTACTTTTTCCACTATAGGCCCCTTTGTGCTCCATATGTCCACTTGCAGTTTCTACAGATAGAGTGTTTCTGAACTGCTCAATCAAAAGTAAGCTTCAACTCTGTTAGTTGAATGCACAGAACATGAAGAAGCTTCACAGAATTCTTCTGTGTAGATTCTATTTGAGGATATTCCTTTTTCCACAATAGGCCCTTTAGCGTTTCAAATGTCCACTTGCAGTTTCTACAAAAGAGTCTTTCAGAACTGCTCAAACAAAAGTAAGCTTCAATACTGTTAGTTGAATGCACAGATCAGAAAGAAGTTTCACAGAATTCTTCTGTGTAGTTTTTATTTGGAGAAATTACTTTTTCCACTGTAGGCTCCTTAGCGCACTGAATGTGCACTTGCAGTTTCTACAGAAAGAGTGTTTCAGAACTGCTCAATCAAAATTAACCTTCAACTCTGTCAGTTGAATGCAAAAAACAGGAAGAAGATTCACAGAATGCTTCTGTGTAGTATTTATTTGAAGATATTACTTTTTCCACTATACGCCCTCAGCACTCAGAATGTCCACGTGCAGTTTCTACAGAAACAGTGTTTCAGAACTGCTCAATCAATAGTAAGCTTCAAATCTGTTAGTTGAATGCTCAGAACAGAAAGTAGCTTCACAGAATGCTTCTGAGTAGTTTTTAACTGGAGATACCCCTTTTTCCACTATGGGCCCCTTAGCGGTCCGAATGTGCACTTGCAGTTTCTACAGATAGAGTGTTTCAGAACTGCTCAATCAAAAGTAACCTTTACCTCTGTTAGTTGAATGCACAGAACAGAAAGATGTTTCACAGAATGCTTCTGTGAAGTTTTCATTTGAAGATATCCATTTTTCCACTGTAGGCCACTTAGCGCTCTGAATATCCACTTGCAGTTTCTACACAAACAGTGTTTCAGAACTGCTCAATCAAAAGCAAGCTTCAACTCTGTTAATTGAATTCACAGAACAGAAAGAAGTTTCACAGAATGCTTCCGTGTAGTTTTTATTTGGAGATAATCCTTTTTCCACTATAGGCCCCTTAGCACTCAGAATGTCCGCTTGCAGTTTCTACAGAAAGAGTGTTTCAGAACTGCTCATTGAAAAGTAGGCTTCAACACTGTTAGCTGAATGCAAAAACAGAAAGAAGTTTCACAGAATGCTTCCGTGTAGTTTTTATTTGGAGATATAACTTTTTCCACTATAGGCCCCTTTGCGCTCAGAATGTCCACTTGCAGTTTCTACAGAAAGAGTGTTTCAGAACTGCTCCATCAAAAGTAAGCTTCAACTCTGTTAGTTGAATGCACAGAAGAGAAACGAGTTTCACAGTATCCTTTGGTGTAGTTTTTATTTGTAGATATTACTTTTTCCACTACAGGCCCCTTAGCGCTCATTATGTCCACTTGCAGTTTCTACAGAAAGAGTGTTTCTGAACTGCTCAATCAGAAGTGTGCTTCAACTCTGTTAGTTGAATGCAAAGAACAGAAAGAAGCTTCACAGAATTCTTCGGTGTAGATTCTATTTGAGGATATTCCTTTTTCCACAATAGGCCTTTAGTGTTTGGAATGTCCACTTGCAGTTTCTACAAAAGAGTGTTTAAAACTGCTCAAACAAAAGTAAGCTTCAATACTGTTAGCTGAATGCAGAGATCAGAAAGAAGTTTCAGAGAATGCTTCTGTGTAGTTTTTATTTGGAGATATTCTTTTTCCACTGTAGGCTCCTTAGCGCACCGAATGTCCACTTGCAGTTTCTAAAGAGTGTTTCAGAACTGCTCAATCAAAATTAAGCTTCAACTCTGTCAGTTGAATGCACAAAACAGAAGGAAGATTCACAGAATGCTTCTGTGTACTATTTATTTGAAGATATTACTTTTTCCACTATACGCCCCTCAGCACTCAGAATGTCCACGTGCAGTTTCTACAGAAACAGTGTTTCAAGAACTGCTCAATCAATAATAAGCTTCAAATCTGTTAGTCGAATGCGCAGAACAGAAACTAGTTTCACAGAATGCTTCTGAGTAGTTTTTAATTGGAGATACCCCTTTTTCCACTATGGGCCCCTTAGCGTTCCGAATGTCCACTTGCAGTTTCCACAGAAAGAGTGTTTCAGAACTGCTCAATCAAAAGTAACCTTTACCTCTGTTCAGTTGATGCACAGAACAGAAAGACGTTTCACAGAATGCTTCTGTGAGTTTTCATTGAAGATATCCATTTTTTCCACTGTAGGCTCCTTAGCACTCTGAATATCCACTTGCAGTTTCTACAAAAACCAGTGTTTCAGAACTCCTCAATCAAAAGTAAGCTTCAACTCTGTTAATTGAATTCACAGAACAGAAAGAAGTTTCACAGATTGCTTCTGTGTAGTTTTTATTTGGAGATAATCCTTTTTCCACTATAGGCCCCTTAGCGCTCTGAATGTCCGCTTGCAATTTCTACAGAAAGAGTGTTTCAGAACTGCTCATTCAAAACTAAGCTTCAACACTGTTAGCTGAATGCACAAAACAGAAAGAGGATCACAGAATGCTTCCGTGTAGATTCTATTTGAGGATATTCCTTTTTCCACAATAGGCCCTTAGCGCTCCGAAGGTCACTTGCACTATCTACAGAAAGAGTGTTTCAGAACTGCTCATTGAAAGTAAGCTTCAACACTGTTAGCTGAATGCACAAAACAGAAAGAAGTTTCACAGAATGCTTCTGTGTAGTTTTTATTTGGAGATATAACTTTTCCACTATAGGCCCCTTTGCGCTCAGGATGTCCACTTGCAGTTTCTACAGAAAGAGTGTTTCAGAAACTGCTCCATCAAAAGTAAGCTTCAACTCTGTTAGTTGAATGCACAGAAGAGAAAGGAGTTTCACAGTATGCTTTTGTGTAGTTTTTATTTGTAGATATTACTTTTTCCACTATAGGCCCCTTTGCGCTCCATATGTCCACTTGCAGTTTCACAGAAAGAGTGTTTCTGAACTGCTCAATCAAAGTATGCTTCAACTCTGTTAGTTGATTGCAAAGAACAGAAAGAAGTTCACAGAATTCTTCGGTGTAGATTCTATTTGAAGATATTCCTTTTTCCACAATAGGCCCTTTAGTGTTTGGAATTTCACTTGCAGTTTCTACAAAAAGAGTGTTTCAGAACTGCTCAAACAAAAGTAAGCTTCAATACTGTTAGTTGAATGCACAGATCAGAAAGAAGTTTCACAGAATGCTTCTGTGTAGTTTTTATTTGGAGATATTAATTTTTCCACTGTAGGCTCCTTAGCGCACCAAATGTCCACTTGCAGTTTCTACAGAAAGAGTGTTTCAGAACTGCTCAATCAAAATTAACCTTCAACTCTGGCAGTTGAATGCACAAAACAGAAGAAGATTCACAGAATGCTTCTGTGTAGTATTTATTTGAATTTATTACTTTTTCCACTATACGCCCCTCAGCACTCAGAATGTCCACGTGCAGTTTCTACAGAAACACTGTTTCAGAACTGCTCAATCAATAGTAAAACTTCAAATCTGTTAGTTGAATGCGCAGAACAGAAAGTATTTCCACAGAATGCTTCTGAGTAGTTTTTAATTGGAGATACCACTTTTTCCACTATGGGCCCCTTAGCGTTCCGAATGTCCACTTGCAGTTTCCACAGAAAGAGTGTTTCAGAACTGCTCAATCAAAGTAACCTTTACCTCTGTTAGTTGAATGCACAGATCAGAAAGAAGTTTCACAGAGTGCTTCTGTGAAGTTTTAATTTGAAGATATACATTTTTCCACTGTAGGCCCCTTAGCGCTCAGAATATCCACTTGCAGTTTCTACACAAACAGTGTTTCAGAACTTCTCATTCAAAACTAAGCTTCAACTCTGTTAGTTGAATGCACAGAACAGAAAGAAGTTCCACAGAATGCTTCACTGTGTTGTTTTTTGAAGATATTACTTTTTCCACTACAGGTCCCTTATCCCTCCGGATGTCTACTTGCAGTTTCTACAGAAAGGGTGTTTCAGAACTGCTCAATGAAAACTAATCTTCAAATCTGTTAGTTGAATGCGCAGAACATAAAGAAATTTCACAGAATTCTCCTGTGTAGTTTTTATGTGGAGATATTCCTTTTTCCACTATAGGGCCCCTTAGCGCTGCGAATGTCCACCTGCAGTTTCTACAGAAAGAGTGTTTCAGAACTGCTCAATCAATAGTAAACTTCAACTCTGTTAGTTGAATGCAAAGAACAGAAAAAAGTTTCACAGAGTGCTTCTGTGTAGTTTTTATTTGAAGATATTCTTATTTCCACTATAGGGCCTTTAGCGCTCCGAGTGTCCACTTGCAGTTTCTACAGAAAGAGTGTTTCAGAACTGCTAAATCAAAAGTAAGCATGAAGTCTGTTAGTTGAATGCGCAGAACAGAAACAAGTTTCACAGAATGGTTCGTGTAGTTTTTATTTGGAGATATTCCCTTTTCCACTATAGGCCCCTTAGTGCTCTGAATGTCCACTTGCAATTTCTACAGAAAGAGTGTTTCAGAACTGCACAATCAAAAGTAATCTTCAACTCTGTTATTTGAATGCACAGAACAGAAAGAAGATTCACAGAATGCTTCTGTGTAGTTTTTATTTGAAGATATTCCTTTTTCCACTATAGGCCCCTTAGCACTCGGAATATCCACTTGCAGTTTCTACAGAAACAGTGTTTCAGAACTGCTGAATCAAAAGTAAGCATCAACTGTGTTAGTTGAATTCAGAGAACAGAAAGAAGTTTCACAGAATGCTTCTGTGTAGTTTTTATTTGGAGATATTTCTTTTGCCATTACAGGCCCCCTTAGCGCTCCGAATATCCATTTCGAGTTTCTACAGAAAGAGTGTTTCAGTAACTGCTCAATCAAAAGTAAGCATCAACTCTGTTAGTTGAATGCACAGAAGAGAAAGTAGTTTCACAGAATGCTTCTGTGTAGTATTTATTTGAGGATATTCCTTTTTCTACTAAAGGCCCCTTAGCATTCCGAATGTCCACTTGCAGTTTGTACAGAAAGAGTGTTTGAGAACTGCTAAATCAAAAGTAAGCTTTAACTCTGCTTGTTGAATGCACAGAACAGAAAGAAGTTTCATAGAATGCTTCTGTCTAGTTTTTATTATGAGATATTCCTTTTTCCACTATAGGCCCCTTAGCACTCCGCTTGTCCACTTGCAGTTTCTAGAGAAAGGGTGTTTTAGAACTGCTCAATCAAAAGTACGCTTCAACTCTGTTAGTTGAATGCACAGAACAGAAAGAAGTTTCAAGGAATGCTTCTGTGTAGTCTTTATTTCAAGATATTTCTTTTTCCACTATAGGCCCCTTATCGCTCCGAATGTCCACTTGCAGTTTCTACAGAAAGAGTGTTTCAGAACTTCTCAATCAAAGGTAAGCTTCAAATCTGTTAGTTGAATGCACAGAACAGAAAGAAGTTTCACAGAATGCTTCTGTGTGGTTTTTATTTGAAGACATCCTTTTTCCACTACAGGCCCCTTAGCGCTCCGAATGTTACTTGCAGTTTCTACAGAAAGAGTGTTTCAGAACTGCTCAATAAAAAGAAACATTCAACTCTGTTAGTTGAATGCACAGAATACAAAGTAGTTTCAAAGAATACTTCTGTATATTTTTTTTTGAAGATATTCCTTCTTCACTATAGGCCCCTTAGCTCTCAGAATGTCCACTTGCACTTTCTACAGAAGAGTGTTTTAGAACAGCTCAGTCAAAAGTAAGCATGAAATCTGTTAGTTGATTGCATAGAACAGAAAGAAGTTTAACAGAATGCTTCTGTGTAGTTTTTATTTAGAGATATTCCTTTTTCCAATATAGGCCCCTTAACGCTTCGAATGTCCACTTGCAGTACTACACAAGAGTGTTTCAGAACTGCTCAATCAAAAGTAAGCTTCAACTCTGTTAGTTGAAGGCACAGAACAGAAAGAAGTTTCACAGAATGCTTCTGTGTAGTTTTTACTTGAAGATATTCCATTTTCCACTATAGGCCTCTTAACCTCTGAATGTCCAGTTGCAGTTTCTACAGAAAGAGTGTTTCAGAACTGCTCAATCAAAAGTAAGGCTTAATTCTGTTAGTTGAATGCACGGAAAAGAAAGATGTTTCACAGAATGCTTCTGTGTAATTTTTATTTGGATATATTCCTTTTTCCACTCTAGGCCACTTAGTGCTCTGAATGTCCGCTTGCAGTTTCTATATAAAGAGTGTTTCAGAACTGCTCAGTCAAAAGTAAGCATGAAATCTGTTAGTTGAATGCGTGGAACAAAAAGAAGTTTCACAGAATGGTTCTGTGTAGTTTTTATTTGGAGATATTCCTTTTTCAACTATAGGCCCCTTAGCGCTCCAAGTATCCACTTGCAGTTTCTACAGAAAGAGTGTTTCGGAACTGCTCAATCAAAAGTAACCTTCAACTCTGTTAGTTGAATTCAAAGAACAGAAAGAAGTTGCACAGAATGCTTCCATGTAGTTTTTATTTGGAGATATTTCTTTTTCCATTATAGGCCCCTGAGCGCTCCAAATATCCACTTCGAGTTTCTACAGAAAGAGTGTTTCAGAACTGCTCAATCAAAAGTAATCATCAACTCTGTTAGTTGAATGCAGAGAAGAGAAAGAAGTTTCACAGAATGCTTCTGTGTAGTTTTATTTGAAGACATTCCTTTTAATACTATAGGCCCCATATCGTTCCGAATATCCACTTGCAGTTTTTACAGAAAGACTGTTTGAGAACTTCTAAATCAAAAGTAAGCTTTAACTCTGCTAGTTGAATGCACAGAACAGAAAGAAGTCTTACAGAATGCTTCTGTGTAGTTTGTAATTGAAGATATATCTTTTCCACTATAGGCCTCTTAGCACTCAGAATTTCCAGTTGCAGTTTCTACAGAAACAGTGTTTCAGAACTCCTCAATCAAAAGTAAGCATCCACTCTGTTAGTTGAATTCAAAGAACAGAAAGAAGTTTCCCAGAATGCTTCTGTGTAGTTTTTATTTGAAGATATTCTATTTCCACTATAGGCCCCTTAGCGCTCCGAATTTCCGCTTGCAGTTTCTACAGAAAGAGTTTTTCAGAACTGCTCAATCAAATGTAAGGTTCATCTCTGTTAGTTGAATGCACAGATCAGAAAGAAGTTTCACAGAATACTTCTGTCTAGTTTTAATTTGAAGATATTCCTGTTTCCACTATAGGCCCCTTAGCGCTCTGAATGTCAACTTGCAGTTTCTACAGAAAGAGTGTTTCAGACCTGGTCAATCAAATGTAAGTTTCAGTCTGTTAGTTGAATGCACAGATCAGAAAGAAGTTTCACAGCATGCTTCTATGTAGCTTAAATTTGAAGATATTTCTTTTTCCATTATCGGACCCCTAGAGCTCCGAATGTCCGCTTGTAGTTTCTACAGAAAGATGGTTACAGAAGTCCTCAATCAAAAGTAAGTTTCAACACTTTTAGTTGAATGCACAGATCAAAAAGTAGTTTCACAGCATGCTTCTGTGTAGTTTTTATTTGAAGATATTCTATTTCCACTATAGGCCCCTTAGCGCTCCGAATTTTTGCCTGCAGTTTCTACAGAAAGAGATTTTCAGAACTCCTCAATCAAAGTAAGGTTCAACTCTGTTAGTTGAATGCACAAATCAGATAGAAGTTTCACAGAATGCTTCTGTGTAGTTTTATTTGAAGATATTCCTTTTTCCACCACAGGACCCTTAGCACTCCGAATGTCCGCTTGCAGTTTCTACAGAAAGAGTGTTTCAGAACTCCTCAATCAAAAGTAAGTTTCAACTCTGTTAGTTGAATGCACAGATCAGAAAGAAGCTTCACAAAATGCTACTGTGTAGTTTTTATTTGAAGATATTCCTTTTTCCACTATAGGCCCATAATAATCCGAATGTCCGCTGGCAGTTTCTACAGAAAGAGTGTTTCAGAACTCCTGAGTCAAAAGTAAGGTTCAACTCTGTTAGTTGAATGCACAGATCAGATAGAAGTTTCACAGAATGCTTCTGTGTGGTTTTTACTTGAAGATATTCCTTTTTCCACTGTAGGCCCCTTAGCGCTCTGAATGTCCACTTGAAGTTTCTACAAAAAGAGATTTTCAGAACTCCACCATCAAAAGTAAGGTTCTACTCTGTAAGATGAATGCACAGATCAGAAAGAAGTTTCACAGAATGCTTCAGTGTAGTTTTTATTTGAAGATATTCCTTTTTCCACTATAGGACCCTTAGCACTCTGATTATCCACTTGCAGTTTCTACAGAAAGAGTGTTTCAGACCTCCTCAATAAAAAGTAAGCTTCAACTCTCTTAGTTGAATGCACAGATCAGAAAGAAGTTTCACACAATGCTTCTGTGTAGTTATTATTTAAAGATATTCCTTTTTCAGCAGTAGGCCCCTTAGCGATCTGAATGTCCGCTTGCAGTTTCTACAGAAAGTCTGTTTCAGAACTCCTGAATCAAAAGTAAGGTTCAACTCTCTTAGTTGAATGGACAGATCAGAAAGAAGTTTCACAGAATGCTTCTGTGTAGTTTTTATTAGAAGATATTCTACTTCCACTATGGGAACCTTAGCGCTCCAAATGTCTGCTTGCAGTTTCTACAGGAAGAGAGTTTCAGAACTCCTCAATAAAAAGTAAGGTTCAAATCTGTTAGTTGAATGCACAGATCAGAAAGAAGGTTCACAGAATGCTTCTGTGTAGTTTTTATTTGAAGATATTCCTTTTTCCACTATGTGCCCCTTAGCGCTCCGAATGTCTGCTTGCAGTTACTACAGAAAGAGTGTTTCAGACCTGCTCAATGAAATGTAAGGTTCAACTCTCTTAGTTGAATGCACAGATCAGAAAGATCTTTCACAAAATGCTTTTGTGTAGCTTTAATTTGAAGATATTCCTTTTTCCACTATAGGCCCTTAGCGTTCAGAATGTCCACTTGCACTTTCTACAGAAAGAGTGTTTCAGAGCTGCTCAATCAAAATGAAGGTTCAACTCTGTTAGATGAATGCACAGATCAGAAATAAGTTTCACAGAAGGCTTCCGTGTAGTTTTTATTTGAAGATGTTCCTTTTTCCACCATTGGACCCTTAGCGCTCCGAATGTCCGCTTTCAGTTTCTGCAGAAAAAGTGTTTCAGAAGTCCTCAATCAAAAGTAAGGTTCAACTCTGTTAGTTGAATGCACAGATCCAAAAGAAGCTTCACAAAATGCTTCTGTGTAATTTTTATTTGAAGATATTCGTTTTTCCACCTTAGGCCCCTTAGCGCTCCGAAGTCCACTTGCAGTTTCTACAGAAAGAGTGTTTCTGTACTGCTGAACCAATAGTTAGGTTCAACTCTTAGTTGAATGCACACATGAGAAAGAAGTTTCACAGAATGCTTCTGTGAAGTTTTTATTCGAAGATTTTCCTTTTCCACTATAGGACCCTTAGCGCTCCGAGTGTCCGCATGCGGTTTCTACACAAAGAGTTTTTCAGAACTCCTGAATCAAAACTAAGGTTGAACTCTGTTTGTTGAATGCAGATATCAGACAGTAGTTTCACAGATTGCTTCTGTGTAGTTTTTATTTGAAGATATTCCTTTTTACACCATAGGCCCCTTAGCGCTCCAAATGTCCACTTGCTGTTTCTACAGAAAGAGTGTTCCAGAAGTCCTCAATCAAAAGAAATGTTCAACTCTGTTAGTTGAATGCACAGATCAGAAAGTAGCTTCACAAATTGCTTCTGTGTAGTTTTTATTTTAAGATATTCCTTTTTCCACCATAGGCCGCTTAGCGCTCTGAATATCTGCTTGCAGTTTCTATAGAAATAGTTTTTCTGAACTGCTCAATCAAAAGTTAGGTTCAACTGTGTTAGTTGAATGCACACATGAGAAAGATATTTCACAGAATGCTTCTCTGTCGTTTTTATTTGAAGATATTCCTTTTTCCACTGTAGGATCCTTAGCGCTCTGAGTGTCCGCTTACGGTTTCTTCACAAAGAGTGTTTCAGATCACCTGAATCAAAAGTAAGGTTCAACTCTGTTAGTTGAATGCAGAGACCAGAAAGTAGTTTCACAGATTGCTTCTGTGTAGTTTTTATTTGAAGATATAACTTTTTCCTCTGTAGGCCCCTTAGCACAAAGAATGTCTGTTGGCAGTTTCTACAGAACGAGTGTTTCAGACCTGCTCAACCAAAGGTACCGTTCAACTCTGTTAGGTAAATGCACATATCAGAATGAAGATTCACAGAATGCTTCTGTGCAGTTTTTTTGAAGATTTTCCTATTTCCCCTATAGGCCCCTTAGCGCTCCGAATGTCAACTTGCAGTTTCTACAGAAAGAGTGTTTCAGACATGCTCAGTCAAAGGTAAGGTTCAACTCTGTTAGTTGAATGCACAGATCAGAAAGAAGTTTCACAGAATGCTTCTGTGTAGGTTTTATTGGAAGATATATCTATTTCCCCTATATCCCCCATAGTGCTCCGAATGTCCACTTGCAGTTTCTACAGAAAGAGTGTTTCAGACCTGCTCAATCAAAAGTAAGATTCAACTCCATTAGTTGAATGCACAGATCAGAAAGAAGTTTCACAAAATGCTTCTGTGTAGTTTTTGTTTGATGATATTCCTTTTTCCAGTGAAGGCCCTTTAGCGCTCTGAAGGTCCGCTTGCAGTTTCTACAGAAAGAGTGTTTCAGACCTGCTAAATCGAAAGTTCGGTTCAACTCTGTTAGTTCAGTGCACAGATCGAAAGAAGTTTCACAGAATTATTCTGTGCAGTTTTTTTTTTGAAGATATTCCTTTTTCCAATATAGGCCCCTTAGCGCTCCGAATGTCCACTTGCAGTTTCTACAGAAAGAATGTTTCCAAACTGCTCAATGAAAAGTAAGGTTCAAATCTGTTAGTTGAAAGCACAGATCAGAAAGAAGTTTCACAGAAAGCTTCTGTGTAGTTTTTATTTGAAGATATTCCTATTTCCCCCATTGGCCCCTTAGTACTCTAAATGTCCACTTGCTGTTCCTACAGAAAGAGGGTTTCAGACCTGCTCAATCAAAAGTAAGGTTCAACTCTGTTAGTTGAATGCACAGATAAGAAAGAAGTTTCAGAGAATCCTTCTGTGTAGTTTTTATTTGAAGATATTACTTTTTCCATTATAGGCCCCTAAGCCCTCCGACTGTAAACTTGCAGTTTCTACAGAAAGAGTGTGTCAGAACTGCTCAATGAAAATAAGGCTCAAAACTGTTAGTTGAATTCAGTGATCATAAAGAAGTTTCACAGAATGCTTCTGTGTAGTTTTTATTTGGAGATATTCCTTTTTCCACTATAGGCCCCTTATCGCTCCGAATGTCTGCTTGCAGATTCCACAGAAAGAGTGTGTCAGACCTACTCAATCAAATGTAGGGTTCAACTCTGCTATTTGAATTCAGAGATCGGAAAGTAGTTTCACAGAATGCTTCTGTGTAATTTTTCGTTGAAGATATTCATTTTTCCACTACAGTCCCCCTAGCGCTCTGAATGTCCGCTTGCAGTTTCTACACAAAGAGTGGTTCATAACTCCTCAGTCAAAAGTATGGTTCAACTCTGTTAGTTTAAGGCAGAAATCAGATAGAAGTTTCACAGAATCCTTCTGTGTAGTTTTTATTTGAAGATATTCCTTTTTCCACTATAGGCCAGTTTGCGCTCCGAATGTCCACTTGCAGTTTCTGCAGAAAGAGTGTTTCAGAAGTACATAATCAAAAGTAAAGTTCAACTCTTTCAGTTAAATGCACACATCAGAAAGAAGTTTCACAGAATCCTTCTGTGTAGCATTTATTTGAAGATATTCCTTTTTCCACTTTAGGCCCCTTAGTGCTCCGAATATCCACTTGCAGTTTCTACAGAAAGAGTGTTTCAGAACTGCTTTATGAAAATAAGTTTCAACTCTGTTAGTTGAATTCACAGATCAGAAAGAAGTTTCACAGAATGTTTCTGTGTAGGTTTTATTTGAAGATATTCCTTTTTCCACTATAGGCCTCTTAGCGCTCTGAATATCCACTTGCAGATTCCAAAGAAAGTGTGTGTCAGAACTCCTCAATCAAAAGAAAGGTTCAACTCTGTTAGTTGAATGCACAGATGAGAAAGAAGTTTCACAGAATGCATCTGTGTAGTTCTTATTTGAAGATATTACTTTCTCTACTATAGGCCCCTTAGGGCTCCGAATGTCCACTGGCAGTTACTAAAGAAAGAGTGTTTTAGACCTGCTCAATCAAAAGTAAGGTTCAACTCTGTTAGTTGAATGCACAGATCAGAAAGAAGTTTCACAGAATGATTCTTAGTGGTTTTTATTTGAAGATATTTCTTTTTCCACTATAGGTCACTTAGCGCTCTGAATGTCCACTTGCAGTTTCTACAGAAAGAGTGTTTCAGACCTGCTCAATCAAAAGTAAGGTTCAACTCTGTTAGTTGAATGCACAGATCAGAAAGAAGTTTCACAGAATACTTCTGTGTAGTTTTTATGTGAAGATATTCCGTTTTCCACTATAGGCCCATTATCGCTGCGATTGTCTGCTTGCAGTTTCTTAAGAAAGAGTGTTTCAGAACTGCTTAATAAAAAGTAAGGTTCAACTTTTTAGTTGCATGCACAGATCAGAAAGAAGTTTCACAGAATCTTTCTGTGTAGTTTTTATTTGAAGATATTCCTTTTTACACTATAGGCCCCTTAGCGCTCAGAATAGCCGCTTGCAGTTTCTGCAGAAAGAGTGTTTCAGAACTGCTCAATCAATAGAAAGTTTCAAATCTGTTAGTTGAATGCACAGATGAGAAAGAAGTTTCACAGAATGCTTCTTTTTAGTTCTTATTTGAAGATATTCCTTTTTCCACTATAGGCCCCTTAGCACTCCGAATGTCCACTTGCAGTTTCTACAGAAAGAGTGTTTCACACCTGCTCAATCAAATGTAAGGTTCAACTCTGTTAGTTGAATGCACAGATCAGAAAGAAGTTGCACAGAATACTTCTGTGTAGTTTTTATGTGAAGATATTCCTTTTTCCACTATAGACCCCTCAGCACTCCGAATGTACGCTTGCAGATTCCACAGAAAGAGTGTGTCAGACCTGCTCAATCAAAACTAAGGTTCAACTCTGTTATTTCAATGCACAGATCAGAACGAAGTTTCACAGAATGCTTTTGTGTAGTTTTTCTTTGAAGATATTCCTTTTTCCACTACAGGCTCTTTAACGCTCTGAATGTCCGCTTGCAGTTTCCACAGAAAGAGTGTTTCGGACCTGCTCTATCAAAAGTAAGGATCAACTCTAATTGTTGCATGCACAGATCTGAAAGAAGTTTCAGAGAACGCTTCTGTGTAGTTTTATTTGAAGATATTACTTTTTCCAGTGTAGGCCAGTATGTTCCCAGAATGTCAACATGCAGTATCTACTGAAAGAGTGTTTCAAAACTGCCCAATCAAAAGTAAGGTTCAAATCTGTCCGTTGAATGCACAGATCAGAAAGAAGTTTCGCAGAATGCTTCTGTGTAGTTGTTATTTGAAGATATTCCTTTTTCCACTATAGGTCCCTAAACGCTCCAAATGTCCACTTGCAGTTTCTACAGAAAGAGTGTTTCAGAACTCCTCAATCAAATGTAAGGTTCAACTCTATTAGCTGAATCCACAGATCAGAAAGAAGTTTCACAGAATACTTCTGTGTAGTTTTTTCTTGAAGATATCACTTTTTCCACAATAGGCCCTCTAGCGCTCCGAATGACCGCATGCAGTTTCTACAGAAACTATGTTTCAGAACTGCTCATTCTAAAGTAAGGTTCAACTCTATTAGATGAATGCACAGATTAGAGAGAAGTTTCACAAAATCCTTCTGTGTTGTTTTTGTTTGAAGATATTCTTTTTCCACTATAGGCCCCATAGCGCTTCGAATATGCACTTGTAGTTTTTACAGAAAGAGTGTTTCAGAACTGCACAATCAAAAGTAAGGTTCCACTCTGTCAGTTGAATGCACAGAGCAGAAAGAAGTTTCACAGAATGTTTCTGTGTAGTTTTTAATTGAAGATATTCCTTTTTCCACAATAGGCCCCTTAGCGCTCGGAATGGCCGCTTGCTGTTTCTGCAGAAAGACTGTTTCAGAACTGCTCCATCAAAAATAAGGTTCAACTCTGTTAGTTGAATGCACAGATCAGAAAGTAGTTTCACAGAATGCTTCTGTGTAGTTTTTATTTTAAGATATTCCTTTTTCCACTTTAGGACCCTTAGCGCTCCGAATTTCCGCTGTCAGTTTCTACAGAAAGAGTGTTTCAGAACTGCTCAATCAAAAGTAAAGTTCAACTCTATTAGTTGAATGCAGAGATCAGAAAGAAGCTTCACAGAATGCCTCTGTGTAGTTTGTATTTTAAGATATTCCTATTCCCACTATAGGCCCCGGAGCTCTCTGCATGTCCGCCTGCCGTTTTTACAGAAAGAGTGTTTCAGAACTGCTCAATCAAAAGTAAAGTTCAACTCTGTTAGTTGAATGAAGAGATCAGAAAGAAGCTCCACAGAATGCTTCTGTGTAGTTTTTATTTGAAGATATTCCTATTACCACTATAGGCCCCGTAGCTCTCTGTATGTCCGCCTGCCGTTTCTACAGAAAGAGTGTTTCGGAACTGCACAATCAGAAGTAAGGTTCAACTCTGTTAGTTGAATGCACAGATCAGAAAGAAGTTTCACAGAATGCTTCTTTGTAGTTTTTATTTGAAGATATTCCTTTTTCCACTGTTGACCCCTTAGCGCTCCGAATGTCCACTTGCAGTTTCTACAGAAAGAGTGTTTCAGAACTCCTCAATCAAATGAAAGGTTCAACTCTGTGAGTTGAACACACAGATCAGAAAGAAGTTTCAAAGAATGCTTCTGTGAAGTTTTTATTTGAAGTTATTCCTTTTTCCACTATAGGCCCCTTAGCACTCCGAATGTCCGCTTGCAGTTTCTACAGAAAGAGTGTTTCAGACCTGTTAATCGAAATTAAGTTTCAACTCTGTTAGTTGAATGCACTGAGCAGAAAGAAGATTCGCAGAATGCTTCCATGTAGTTTTATTTTTGAAGATATTCCTTTTTCCACTAAAGGCCCCTTAGCGCTCTGATTGTCCACTTGCAGTTTCTACAGAAAGGGTGTTTCAGACCTCCTCAGTCAAAAGTAAGGTTCAACTCTGTAGTTGAAGGCACAGATCAGAATGAATTTTCAGAGAATGCTTGTGTGTAGTTTTTATTTGAAGATAATCCTTTTTATACTATAAGCCCCTCAGCGCTACGAATGTCCACTTGCAGTTCCTGCAGAAAGAGTGTTTCAGAACTCCTCAATTAATAAGAAGGTTCAACTATTTTAGTTGAATGCACAGATCAGAAAGAAGTTTCACAAAATGCTTTTGTGTAGTTTTTATTTGAAGATATTCCTTTTTCCACTATAGGCCCCTTAGCGCTCCGAATGTCCGCTTGCATATTCTGCAGAAAGAATGTTTCAGAACTGCTCAATCAAAAGTTAGCCTCAACTCTGTTAGCTAAATGCACAGATCAGAAAGAAGTTTCACAGAATTCTTCAGGGTAGTTTATATTTGATGATATTCCTTTTTACACTATAGGCTCCTCAGCGTTCCAAATGTCCGCTTGCAGTTTCTTCAGAAAGAGTGTTTCAGAACTCTTCAATCAATAGTAAGGTTCAACTCTGTGAGTTGAATGCACAGATCAGAAAGAAGTTTCACAGAATGCTTCAGTGTAATTTTTATTTGAAGATATTACTTTTTCCACTATAGGCCCCTTAGCACTCAGAATGTCTGCTTGCAGATTCTACAGAAAGCGTGTTTCAGAACTGCTCAATCAAAAGTACGGTTCAACTCTGTTAGTTGAATGCACAGAACAGAAAGAAGTTACACAGAATGCTTCTGTGTAGTTTTTATTTGAAGATATTCCTTTTTACACTATAGGCCCCTTAGCGCTCCGAATGTCTGCTTGCAGTTGCTAGAGAAACGTGTTTCAGACATGGTCAATCAAAAGTAAGGTTCAACTCTGCTAGTTGAATGCACAGATCAGAAACAAGTTTCACAGAATGCTTCTGTGTAGTTTTTATTTGAAGATATTCCATTTTCCACTATCGGCCCCTTTGCACTCCGAATGTCCGTCCACAGTTCCAACAGAAAGAGTGTTTCAGATCTACTCAATGAAAGGTAAATTTCAACTCCGTTAGCTGAATGCAGAGATCAGAAGGAGGCTTCACAAAATGCTTTGGTGCAGTTTTTATTTGAAGATATTCCTTTTTCCACCATATGACCCTTAACGGTCTGAGTGTCCGCTTGCGGTTTCTACAGAAAGTTTGTTTCAGAACTCCAGAATCAAAAGTAAGTTTCAACCCTGTTAGTTGAATGCAGAGATCAGAAAGTAGTTTCACAGATTGCTTATGAGTAGTTTTTATTTGAAAATACTCCTTTTTACACTATAGTCCCCATAGTGCTCCGAATGTCGGCTTGCAGTTCCTACAGAAAGAGTGTTTCAGACGTTCTCAATCAAAAGTAAGGTTCAACTCTGTAAGTTGAAGGCACAGATCAGAAAGAAGTTTCAGAGAATGCTTGTGTGTAGTATTTATTTGAAGATAGTCTTTTTTGTACTATAAACCCATTAGCGCTCCGAATGTCGGCTTGCAGTTTCTGCAGAAAGAGTGTTTCAGAACTCCTCAATTAAAACGAAGGTTCATCTGTGTTACTTGAATGCACAGATCAGAAAGAAGTTTCACAGAATGCTTTTGTGTAGTTTTTATTTGAAGATATACCTTTTTCCACTACAGGCCCCTTAGCGCTCCAAATGTGCACTTGCAGATTCTACAGAAAGAGTCTTTCAGAACTGCTCAATCAAAAGTTACCTTCAACTCTGTTAGTTGAATGCGCAGAACAGAAAGAAGTTTCACAGAATGTTTCTGGGTAGTTTTTATTTGATGATATTCCTATTCCCACTATAGGCCCCTTAGCGCTCCGAATGTCCGCTTGCAGTTATGGCAGAAAGAGTGTTCCAGAACTCCTCAATTAAAACGAGGGTTCAACTCTGATAGTTGAATGCACAGATCAGAAAGAATTTTCACAGAATTCTTCAGTGTAGTTTATATTTGAAGTTATGCCTTTTTCCAATATAGGCATCTTAGCGCTCCGAATGTCCCCTTGCAGTTTCTAAAGAAAGAGTGTTTCAGAACTCCTCCATCAAAAGTAAGGTTCAACTCTGTTAGTTGAATGTACAGATCAGAAAGAAGTTTCACAGAATGCTTCTGTGTAGTTTTTATTTGAAGATATTCCTTTTTCCACTATAGGAGCCATAGCGCTCCGAATGTCCGCTTGCAGTTTCTACAGAAAGAGCGTTTCAGAACTGCTCAATCAAAAGTAACTTTCAACTCTGTTAGTTGAATGCACACATCATGAAGAAGTTTCACAGAATGCTTCCATGTAGTTTTTATTTGAATATATTCCTTTTCCCACTATAGGCCCTTAGCGCTCCGAATGTCCGCTTGCAGTTTCTACAGAAAGAGTGTTTCAGAACTGCTCAATCAAAAGTAATGTTCAACTCAGTTAGTTGAATGCACAGATTAGAAAGAAGTTTCACAGAATGCTTCTGTGTAGTTTTCATTTGAGGATATTCCTTTTCCCACTATAGGCCCATTAGCGCTCCGAATGTCCGCTTGCAGTTTCTACAGAAAGAGTGTTTCAGAACTGCTCAATCAAAAGTAATGTTCAACTCAGTTAGTTGAATGCACAGATTAGAAAGAAGTTTCACAGAATGCTTCTGTGTAGTTTTCATTTGAGGATATTCCTTTTTCCACTATAGGCCCATTAGCGCTCCGAATGTCCGCTTGCAGTGTCTTCAGAAAGAGAGTTTCAGAACTCCTCAATCAAAAGTAAGGTCCAACTCTGCTGAAGGCACAGATCAGAAAGATGTTTCACAGAATGCTTCTTTGTAGTTTTTATTTGAAGATAGTAATTTTTCCTCTATAGGCCCCTTTGTGCTACGAATGTTCTCTTGCAGTTTCTACACAAAGAGAGTTCCAGAAGTCCTCAATCAAAAGTAAGGTTCAACTCTGTTAGTTGAATGCACAGATCAGAAAGAAGTTTCACAGAATGCTTCTGTGTAGTTTTTATTTGAAGATATTCCTTTTTCAACTAAGGACCCTTAGTGCTCCGAATGTCCGCTTGCAGTTCCGACAGAAAGAGTGATTCAAACCTTCTCAATGAAAAGTAAGTTTCAACACTGTTAGTTGAATACAGAGATCAGAAAAAATTTTCACAGAATGTTTCTGTGTAGTTTTTGTTTGAAGATATTCCTTTTTCCACTCTGGGCCCCTTAGCGCTCCGAATGTTCGCTTGCAGTTCCTACAGAAAGAGTGTTTCAGACCTGATCAATAAAAAGAAAGGTTCAACTCTGTTAGTTGAATGGACAGATCAGAAAGATGTTTCAAAGAATGCTTCTGTGTCGTCTTTATTTAAAGTTATTCCTTTTTCCAATATAGGCCCCTTAGCGCTCCGAATGTCCGCTTACAGTTTCTACAGAAAGAGTGTTTCAGACCTGTTAATCGAAATTAAGTTTCAACTCTGTTAGTTGAATGCACTGAGCAGAAAGAAGATTCGCAGAATGCTTCCATGTAGTTTTATTTTTGAAGATATTCCTTTTTCCACTAAAGGCCCCTTAGCGCTCTGATTGTCCACTTGCAGTTTCTACAGAAAGGGTGTTTCAGACCTCCTCAGTCAAAAGTAAGGTTCAACTCTGTAGTTGAAGGCACAGATCAGAATGAATTTTCAGAGAATGCTTGTGTGTAGTTTTTATTTGAAGATAATCCTTTTTATACTATAAGCCCCTCAGCGCTACGAATGTCCACTTGCAGTTCCTGCAGAAAGAGTGTTTCAGAACTCCTCAATTAATAAGAAGGTTCAACTATTTTAGTTGAATGCACAGATCAGAAAGAAGTTTCACAAAATGCTTTTGTGTAGTTTTTATTTGAAGATATTCCTTTTTCCACTATAGGCCCCTTAGCGCTCCGAATGTCCGCTTGCATATTCTGCAGAAAGAATGTTTCAGAACTGCTCAATCAAAAGTTAGCCTCAACTCTGTTAGCTAAATGCACAGATCAGAAAGAAGTTTCACAGAATTCTTCAGGGTAGTTTATATTTGATGATATTCCTTTTTACACTATAGGCTCCTCAGCGTTCCAAATGTCCGCTTGCAGTTTCTTCAGAAAGAGTGTTTCAGAACTCTTCAATCAATATTAAGGTTCAACTCTGTTAGTTGAATGCACAGATCAGAAAGAAGTTTCACAGAATGCTTCAGTGTAATTTTTATTTGAAGATATTACTTTTTCCACTATAGGCCCCTTAGCACTCAGAATGTCTGCTTGCAGATTCTACAGAAAGCGTGTTTCAGAACTGCTCAATCAAAAGTACGGTTCAACTCTGTTAGTTGAATGCACAGAACAGAAAGAAGTTACACAGAATGCTTCTGTGTAGTTTTTATTTGAAGATATTCCTTTTTACACTATAGGCCCCTTAGCGCTCCGAATGTCTGCTTGCAGTTGCTAGAGAAACGTGTTTCAGACATGGTCAATCAAAAGTAAGGTTCAACTCTGCTAGTTGAATGCACAGATCAGAAACAAGTTTCACAGAATGCTTCTGTGTAGTTTTTATTTGAAGATATTCCATTTTCCACTATCGGCCCCTTTGCACTCCGAATGTCCGTCCACAGTTCCAACAGAAAGAGTGTTTCAGATCTACTCAATGAAAGGTAAATTTCAACTCCGTTAGCTGAATGCAGAGATCAGAAGGAGGCTTCACAAAATGCTTTGGTGCAGTTTTTATTTGAAGATATTCCTTTTTCCACCATATGACCCTTAACGGTCTGAGTGTCCGCTTGCGGTTTCTACAGAAAGTTTGTTTCAGAACTCCAGAATCAAAAGTAAGTTTCAACCCTGTTAGTTGAATGCAGAGATCAGAAAGTAGTTTCACAGATTGCTTCTGAGTAGTTTTTATTTGAAAATACTCCTTTTTACACTATAGTCCCCATAGTGCTCCGAATGTCGGCTTGCAGTTCCTACAGAAAGAGTGTTTCAGACGTTCTCAATCAAAAGTAAGGTTCAACTCTGTAAGTTGAAGGCACAGATCAGAAAGAAGTTTCAGAGAATGCTTGTGTGTAGTATTTATTTGAAGATAGTCTTTTTTGTACTATAAACCCATTAGCGCTCCGAATGTCGGCTTGCAGTTTCTGCAGAAAGAGTGTTTCAGAACTCCTCAATTAAAACGAAGGTTCATCTGTGTTACTTGAATGCACAGATCAGAAAGAAGTTTCACAGAATGCTTTTGTGTAGTTTTTATTTGAAGATATACCTTTTTCCACTACAGGCCCCTTAGCGCTCCGAATGTGCACTTGCAGATTCTACAGAAAGAGTCTTTCAGAACTGCTCAATCAAAAGTTACCTTCAACTCTGTTAGCTGAATGCGCAGAACAGAAAGAAGTTTCACAGAATGTTTCTGGGTAGTTTTTATTTGATGATATTCCTATTCCCACTATAGGCCCCTTAGCGCTCCGAATGTCCGCTTGCAGTTATGGCAGAAAGAGTGTTCCAGAACTCCTCAATTAAAACGAGGGTTCAACTCTGATAGTTGAATGCACAGATCAGAAAGAATTTTCACAGAATTCTTCAGTGTAGTTTATATTTGAAGGTATGCCTTTTTCCAATATAGGCATCTTAGCGCTCCGAATGTCCCCTTGCAGTTTCTAAAGAAAGAGTGTTTCAGAACTCCTCCATCAAAAGTAAGGTTCAACTCTGTTAGTTGAATGTACAGATCAGAAAGAAGTTTCACAGAATGCTTCTGTGTAGTTTTTATTTGAAGATATTCCTTTTTCCACAATAGGAGCCATAGCGCTCCGAATGTCCGCTTGCAGTTTCTACAGAAAGAGCGTTTCAGAACTGCTCAATCAAAAGTAACTTTCAACTCTGTTAGTTGAATGCACACATCATGAAGAAGTTTCACAGAATGCTTCCATGTAGTTTTTATTTGAATATATTCCTTTTCCCACTATAGGCCCCTTAGCGCTCCGAATGTCCGCTTGCAGTTTCTACAGAAAGAGTGTTTCAGAACTGCTCAATCAAAAGTAATGTTCAACTCAGTTAGTTGAATGCACAGATTAGAAAGAAGTTTCACAGAATGCTTCTGTGTAGTTTTCATTTGAGGATATTCCTTTTTCCACTATAGGCCCATTAGCGCTCCGAATGTCCGCTTGCAGTGTCTTCAGAAAGAGAGTTTCAGAACTCCTCAATCAAAAGTAAGGTCCAACTCTGCTGAAGGCACAGATCAGAAAGATGTTTCACAGAATGCTTCTTTGTAGTTTTTATTTGAAGATAGTAATTTTTCCTCTATAGGCCCCTTTGTGCTACGAATGTTCTCTTGCAGTTTCTACACAAAGAGAGTTCCAGAAGTCCTCAATCAAAAGTAAGGTTCAACTCTGTTAGTTGAATGCACAGATCAGAAAGAAGTTTCACAGAATGCTTCTGTGTAGTTTTTATTTGAAGATATTCCTTTTTCAACTAAGGACCCTTAGTGCTCCGAATGTCCGCTTGCAGTTCCGACAGAAAGAGTGATTCAAACCTTCTCAATGAAAAGTAAGTTTCAACACTGTTAGTTGAATACAGAGATCAGAAAAAATTTTCACAGAATGTTTCTGTGTAGTTTTTTTTTGAAGATATTCCTTTTTCCACTCTGGGCCCCTTAGCGCTCCGAATGTTCGCTTGCAGTTCCTACAGAAAGAGTGTTTCAGACCTGATCAATAAAAAGAAAGGTTCAACTCTGTTAGTTGAATGGACAGATCAGAAAGATGTTTCAAAGAATGCTTCTGTGTCGTCTTTATTTAAAGTTATTCCTTTTTCCAATATAGGCCCCTTAGCGCTCCGAATGTCCGCTTACAGTTTCTACAGAAAGAGTGTTTCAGAACTGCTCAATCAAAAGTAAGGTCCAACTCTGTTAGTTGAATGCACAGATCAGAAAGATGTTTCACAGAATGCTTCTGTGTAGTTTTTATTTGATAATATTACTTTTTCCACTGAAGGCCCCATAGTTCTCCGAATGTCCGCTTGCAGTTTCTACAGAACGAGTGTTTCAGAACTCCTTAATCAAAAGTAAGGTTCAACACTTTTAGTTAAATGCACACATCAGAAAGAAGTTTCACAGAATCCTTCTGTGTAGATTTTATTTGAAGATATCCCTTTTTCCACAATAGGCTCATTAGCGCTGCAAATGTCCACTTGCAGTTTCTTCAGAAAGATTGTTTGAGAACTCCTCAATCAAAAGAAAGTTTCAACTCTGTTAGTTGAATGCACAGATCAGAAAGAAGTTTCACGGAATGCTTCCGTGTAGTTTTTATTTGAAGATATTCCTTTTTCCACTATAGGCCCCTTCGCGCTGCGAATATCCACTTGCAGTTTCTTCAGAAAGATTGTTTCAGAACTCCTCAATCAAAAGAAAGTTTCAACTCTGTTAGTTGAATGCACAGATCAGAAAGAAGTTTCACGGAATGCTTCGGTGTAGTTTTTATTTGAAGATATTCCTTTTTCCACTATAGGCCCCTTCACGCTCCGAATGTCCGCTTGCAATTTCTACAGAAAGAGTGTTTCAGAACTCCTCCATCAAAAGTAAGGTTTAACTCGGTTAGTTGAATGCACAGATCTGAAAGAGTTTTCGAAGAATGCTTCTGTGGAGTTTGTATTTGAAGATATTAATTTTTCCACTATAGGCCCCTTTGCGCTCCGAAAGTCCTTTTGCAGTTCCTAAAGAACGAGTTTTTCAGAACTCCTCAGTCAAAAGTAAGGTTCAACTCATTTAGTTGAATGCATAGATCAGAAAGTAGTTTCACAGAATGCTTCGGTGTAGTGTTTATTTGAAGATATTCCTTCTTGCACTATAGGCCCCTTAGCGCTCCCAATGTCCGCTTTCAGTTTCTACAGAAAGACTGTTTCAGAACTGCTTAATCAAAAGTAAGTTTCAACTATGTTAGTTGAATGCACAGATAAGAAACAAGTTTCACAGAATGCTTCTGTGTAGTTTTTATTTGAAGATATTCATTCTTCCACATTAGGCCCCTTAGTGCTCCAAATATCCACTTGCAGTTTCTACAGAAAGAGTGTTTCAGAACTGCTGTATGAAAATAAGTTTCAACTCTGTTAGTTGAATGCACAGATCAGAAAGAAGTTTCACAGAATGCTTCTGTGTAGTTTTTATTTGAAGATATTCCTTTTTCCACTATAGGCCCCTTAGCACTCCGAATGTCCGCTTGCAGATTCTGCAAAAAGAGTGTTTCAGAACTGTTCAATTGAAAGTAAGTTTAACCCCATTTAGTTGAATGCACAGATCAGAAAGAAGTTACACAGAACGCTTCCGTGTAATTTTTGTTGAAGATAATCCTTTTTCCACAATAGGCCCCTTAACGCTCCGAATGTCCACTTACAGAAAGAGTGTTTCAGAACTGCTCAATCAAAAGTAACGTTCAACTCTGTTAGTTGAATGCAAAGATCAGAAAGAAGTTTCACAGAATGATTCTGTGTAGTTTTTATTTGAAGATATTCCTCTTTCCACTATAGGACCCTTAGCGCTCCCAATGTCCGTTGCAGTTCCTATATAAGGAGTGATTCAGACCTGCTCAATCAAAGGTAAGGTTCAACTCTTTTAGTTGAATGCACCGAACAGAAAGAAGTTCCACAGAATGCTTCTTTGTACTTTTTATTTGAAAATATTCTTTTTTCCACTATAGGCCCCTTAGGGTCCCGAATGTCCGATTGTAGTTTCTAGAGAAAGAGTGTTTCAGAACTGCTCAATCAAAAGTAAGGTTCAACTCCATTAATTGAATGCACAGATCACAAAGAAGTTTCACAGAATGTTTCTGTGTAGGTTTTATTTGAATATATTCCTTTTTCCTCTAAAGGCCCCGGAGCGCTAAGAATGTCTGCTTGCAGTTGCTACAGAAAGAGTGTTTTAGATCTCCTCAATCAAATGTAAGGTTCAACTCTGTTAGTTGAATGCACAGATCAGAAATTAGTTTCACAGAATGCTTCTGTGTAGTTTTTATTTGAAGATATTCCTTTTTCCACTATAGACCCCTTAGCGCTCCAAATGTCCGCTTGCAGTTTCTACAGAAAGTGTGTTTCAGAACTCCTCAATCAAAAGTAAGGTTCAACTCTTTTAGTTGAAAGCACAGATCAGAAAGTAGTTTCACAGAATGCTTCTGTGTAGTTTTTATTTGAAGATATTCCTTTTCAAACTATAGGCCCCTTAACACTCCAAATGTCCACTTTTCAGAACTGCTCTATCAAAAGTAAGGTTCAACTGTGTTAGTTGAAGGCACAGGTCACAAAGAAATTTCACAGAATGCTTCTGTGTAGTTTTTATTTGAAGATATTCCTTTTTCTACTGTAGGCTCCTTAGCGATCTGAATTTCCTCTTGCAGTTTCTACAGAAAGAGTGTTTCAGAACTCCTCAATCAAAAGTAAGGTTCAACTCTGTTAGTTAAATGCACAGATCAGAAAGTAGTTTCACAGAATGCTTCTGTGTAGTTTTCATAGGAAGATAATCCTTTATCTACTATATGCCCCTTAGCGCTCTAAATGTCCACTTGCAGTTTCTACAGAAAGAGTTTTTCAGAACTCCTAAATGAAAAATAAGTTTCAACTCTGTTAGATGAATGCACAGATCAGAAAGAAGTTTCACAGTATAATTCTGTGTAGTTTTTATTTGAAGCTATTCCTTTTTCCACTACAGTCCCATAAGCGCTCCGATTGTCCACTTGCATATTCTACTGAAAGAGTTTTTCAGAACTGCCCAATCACATGTAAGGTTCAACTCTATTAGTTGAATGCACAGATGAGAAAAATGTTTCACAGAATACTTCTGTTTAGTTTTTATATGAAGATATTCCTTTTTCCACTATAGGTCACTTAGCGCTCCAAATGTCCACTTGCAGTTCCTACAGAAAGAGTGTTTCAGAAATGCTAAATCAAAAGCAATGTTCACCTCTGTTAGTTGAATGCACAGATCAGAAAGTAGTTTCACAGACTGCTTCTGTGTAGTTTTTATTTGATGATATTCGTTTTTCCATTATAGGCCCCTAAACACTCCGAATGTAAACTTGCAGTTTCTACAGAAAGAGTGTGTCAGAACTGCTCAAAGAAAATAAGGTTCAAATCTGTTAGTTGAATTCACTGATCATAGAGATGTTTCACAGAATGTTTCTGTGTAGTTTTTATTTGAAGATATTCCTTTTTCCACTATAGGCCCCTTAGAGCTGCCAATGTCCGCTTGAAGATTCAACAGAAAGAGTGTGTCAGACCTGCTCAATCAAAAGTAGGGTTCAACTCCTCTATTTGAATTCACAGATTGGAAAGAAGTTTCACAGAATGCTTCTGTGTAGTTTTTCTTTGAAGATATTCCTTTTTCCACTAAAGGCCCCTTAGCGCTCTGAATGTCCACTTTCAGTTTCTACAGAACGAGTCTTTCAGAACTCCTCAATGAAAAGTAACGTTCAAATCTGTTAGTTGAATTCACAGATGATACAGAAGTTTCACAGAATGCTTCTGTGTAGTATTTATTGGAAGATATTACTTTTTCCACTATAGGCCAGTTAGCACTACGAATGTCCGCTTGCAGTTTCTAAAGAAAGAGTGTTTCAGAAGTGCTTAATCAAAAGTAAGGTTCAACTCTTTTAGTTAAATGCACACATCAGAAAGAAGTTTCACAGAATCCATCTGTGTAGTTTTTATTTGAAGATGTTCCTTTTTCCACAATAGGCCCATTAGCGCTGAGAATGTCCGCTTGTAGTTTCTTCAGAAAGATTGTTTCAGAACTCCTCAATCAAAAGTAAGGTACAACTCTGTTAGTTGAATATATACATCAGGAAGTAGTTTCACACAATTCTTCTGTGCAGTTTTTATTTGAAGATATTCCTTTTTCCCGAATACGCCCCTTAGCGCTCAGAATGTCCGCTTTCAGTTTCTACAGAAAGAGTGTTTCAGAACTGCTCAATCAAAAGTAAGTTTCAAATATTTTAGTTGAATACACAAATAAGAAACAAGTTTCACAGAATGCTTCTGTGTAGTTTTTATTTGAAGATATTCCTTTTTCCTCTATAGGCCCCCTAGCGCTCCGAATGTCCTCTTGCAGTTTATAGGGAAAGAATGTTTCAGAACTGCACAATCAAAAGTAAGTTTTAACTCTGTTAGTTGAATTCACAGATCAGAAAGAAGTTTCAGAGAATGATTCTGTGTAGTTTTTATTTGTTGATATTCCTTTTTCCACTTTAGGCCCCTTAGTGTAACGAATATCCACTTGCAGTTTCTACAGAAAGAGGGTTTCTGAACTGCTGCATGAAAATAAGTTTCAACTCTGTTAGTTGAATTCACAGATCAGAAAGAAGTTTCACAGAATGCTTCTGCATAGGTTTTATTTGATGATATTCCTTTTTCCACTATAGGCCTTTTAGCACTCCGAATGTCCGCTTGCAGATTCCTCAGAAAGTGTGTGTCAGACCTGCTCAATCAAAAGTAAGGTTCAAGACTGTTATTTGAATGCACAGATCAGAAAGAAGTTTCACGGAATGCTTCTGTGTAGTTTTTATTTGAAGATATTCCTTTTTCCACTAAATGCCCCTTAGCGCTCAGAATGTCCCCTTGCAGTTTCTACAGAGAGAGTGTTTCAGAACTCTTCAATTGAAAGTCAGTTTCAACTCTGTTAGTTGAATGCAGAGATCAGAAAGAAATTTCACAGAATGCTTCTGTGTAGTTTTCATTTGACGACACTCCTTTTTACACTATAGGTCCCTTAACGCTCAGAATATCCGCTTGCAGTTTCTGCAGAAAGAGTGTTTCTGAACTCCTCAATCAAAAGAAAGGTTCAACTCTCGTAGTGGAATGCACAGATAAGAAAGAAGTCTCACAGAATGCTTCTGTGTAGTTCTTATTTGAAGATATTCCTTTTTCCACTATAGGCCCCTTAGCGCTCCGAATGTCCGCTTGAAGTTACTAAAGAAAGAGTGTTTTAGACCTGCTCAATCAAAAGTAAGGTTCAACTCTGTTAGTTGAATGCACAGATCAGAAAGAAGTTTCACAGAATGTTTCTGTGTAGTTTTTATTTGAAGATATTCCTTTTTCCACTATAGGTCCCTTAGCGCTCCGAATGTCCACTTGCAGTTTCTACAGAAAGAGTGTTTCAGACCTGCTCAATCAAAAGTAAGGTTCAACTCTGTTAGTTGAATGCACAGATCAGAAAGAAGTTTCACAGAATAATTCTGTGTAGTTTTTATTTGAAGATATTCCTTTTTCCACTACAGGCCCATTAGCGCTGCGAAGGTCTGCTTGTAGTTTCTTCAGAAAGAGTGTTTCGGAACTCCTCAATCAAAAGAAAGGTACAACTCTGTCAGTTGAATGCACAGATCAGAAAGAAGTTTCACAGAATCCTTCTGTGTAGTTTTTATTTGAAGATATTCCTTTTTCCACTATATGCCCCTGAGCTCTACAAAGTCCGCTTGCAGTTTATACAGAACGAGTATTTCAGAACTGCTAAATCAAAAGTAAGGTTCAACTCTGTTAGTTGAATGCATAGATCAGAAAGAAGTTTCACAGAATGCTTCTGTGTAGTTTTTATTTGAAGATATACCTTTTTCCAGTATAGGCCCCTTAGCGCTCTGAGTGTCTGCTTGCAGTTCCAACAGAAAGAGTGTTTCAGAACTGCGCAATCAAAAGTAAGGTTCAACTCTGTTAGTTGAATGCACAGATCAGAAAGAAGTTACACAGAATGATTCTGTGTAGTGTTTATTTAATGATATTCCTTTTTCCACTGTTGACCCCTAAGTGCTCCGAATATCCACTTGCAGTTTCTACAGAAAGAGTGTTTCAGAACTGTTCTTTGAAAATAAGGTTCAACTCTATTAGTTTGACTTCATGGATCAGAAAGAAGTTTCACAGAATGCTTCTGTGTAGTTTTTATTTGAAGATATTCTTTTTTCCACTGTAGGCCCCTTAGCGCTCCGAATGCCCTCTTGCAGATTTCACAGAAAGAGTGTGTCAGACCTGCTCAATCAAAAGTAAGTTTCAAATCTGTTATTTGAATGCACAGATCAGAAAGAAGTTTCACAGAATGCTTCTGTGTAGTTTTTATTTGAAGATATTCCTTTTTCCACTACTGGCCCCTTAGCGCTCTGAATGTCCGCTTGCAGTTTCTACAGAAAGAATGTTTCGGAACTCTTCAATTCAAAGTAAGGTTCAACTCTGTTAGTTGAATGCAGAGATCAGAAAGGAATTTCACAGAATGCTTCTGTGTAGTTTTTATATGAAGACATTCCTTTTTACACTATAGGCCCCTTATTGCTCAGAATAGCCGCTTGCAGTTTCTACAAAAAGAGTGTTTCAGAACTTCTCAATCAAAAGTAAGGTTCAACTCTGTTAGTTCAATGCACAGATGAGAACGAAGTTTCACAGAATGCTTCTGTGTAGTTCTCATTTGAAGATATTCCTTTATCCACTGTAGGCCCCTTAGCGCTCCGAATGTCCGCTTGCAGTTTCTAAATAAAGAGTGTTTCAGACCTGCTCAATCAAAAGTAAGGTTCAACTCTGTTAGTTGAATGCACAGATCAGAAAGAAGTTTCACAGAATACTTCTGTTTAGTTTTTTTGTGAAATTATTCCTTTTTCCACTATAGGCCCATTAGTGCTGCGAATATCCTCTTGCAGTTTTTTTCAAAAAGGGTGTTTCAGAGCTGCTTAATCAAAATTAAGTTTCAACTCTTTTAGTTGAATGCGCAGATCAGAAAGAAGTTTCACAGAATGCTTCTGTGTAGTTTTTATTTAATGATATTCCTTTTTCCACAATAGGACCCATAGCACTCCTAATTTCCGCTGTCAGTTTCTACAGAAAGAGTGTTTCAGAACTGCTCAATCAAAAGTAAAGTTCAACTATGTTAGTTGTATGCAGAGATCAGAAAGAAGTTTCACAGAATGCTTCTGTGTAGTTTTTATTTGAAAATATTCCTTTTTCCACTAAAGGCCAGTTAGTGCTCCGAATGTCCTCTGGCAGTTGCTACAGAAAGAGTGTTTCAGAACTGCTTAATCAAAAGTAAGGTTCAGCTCTTTTAGTTGAATGCACAGATCAGAAAGAAGTTTCACAGAATCCTTCCGTGTAGTTTTTATTTGAAGATATTCCTTTTCCCACATAGGTCCACTAGCGCTGAGTTTGTCTGCTTGCAGTTTCTTCAGAAAGAGTGCTTCAGAACTCCTCAATCAAAGAAATGTTCAACTCTGTAAGTTGAATGCACAGATCAGAAAGAAGTTTCACAGAATGCTTCTTTGTAGTTTTTATTTGAAGATATTGCTTTCTCCACTATAAGCCCCTTAGTGCTCAGAATATGCGCTTGCAGTTTCTACGGAAAGAGTGTTTCAGAACTCCCCAATCAAAAGTAAGGTTCAACTCTGTTAGTTGAATGCACAGATCAGAATGAATTTTCACAGAATGCTTCTGTGTAGTTTTTATTTGAAGATATTCCTTTTTCCACTGTAGGCCCCTTAGCGTTCCGAATGTCCGATTTCAGTTTCTACCAAAAGAGTGTTTCAGAACTGCTCAGTCAAAAGTAAGGTTCAACTCTGTTAGTTGAATGCACAGATCAGAAAGTAGTTTCACAAAATGCTTCTATGTAGTTGTTATTTGAAGCTATTCTTTTTACTCTACAGGCCCCATAGCGCTCCAAGTGCCCGTTTGCTGTTTCTACAGAAAGAGTGTTTCAGAACTGCTCAATCAAAAGTTAGGTTCAACTCTGTTAGTGGAAAGCACAGATATGAAAGTAGTTTCACAGAATGCTTCCGTGTAGTTTTTATTTGAAGATATTCCTTTTTCCACTAGAGGCCCATTAGCGCTGCTAATGTCCGCTTGCAGGTTTTCAGAAAGAGTGTTCCAGAACTGGTCATTCAAAAGAAATTTTCAACTCTGTTAGTTGAATGCACAGATCAGAAAGAAGTTTCACAGAATACTTCTGTGTAGTTTTTATTTGAATATATTCCTTTTTCCACTGTAGGCCCCTTAGCGCTCCAAATGTCCTCTTGCAGTTTATATAGAAAGAGTTTTTCAGAACTGCTCAATCAAAAGTAAAGTTCAACTCTTTTAGTTGAATGCACAGATCAGAAAGAAGTTTCACAGAATGCTTCTGTGTAGTTTTTATTTTATGATAACCCTTTTTCCACTGTAGGCCTCTAACTGCTCCGAATATCCACTTGCAATTTCTACAGAAAGAGTGTTTCATAACTGCACTATGAAAATTAGCTTCAACTCTGTTAGTTTGACTTCACAGATCAGAAATAAGTTTCACAGAATGCTTCTGTGTAGTTTTTATTAGAAGATATTCCTTTTTATACTATAGGCCCCGTAGCATTCCGAATGTCCCCTTGCAGATTGCACAGAAAGAGTGTGTCAGACATGCTCAATCAAAAGTAAGGTTCAAGTCTGTTATTTGAATGCACAGATCAGAAAGAAGTTTCACAGAATGCTTCTGTGCAGTTTTTTTGAAGATATTCTTTTTCCACTACAGGCCCGTTAGCGCTCTCAAGGTCCGCTTGCAGTTTCTACCGAAAGAGAGTTTCAGAACTCTTTAATTAAAAGTAAGGTTCAACTCTGTTATTTGAATGCAGAGATCAGAAAGAAGTTTCACAGAATGCATCTGTGTAGTTTTTATTTGAAGTCATTCCTTTTTACACTATAGGCCCCTTAGCGCTCAGAATGTCCGCTTGCAGTTTCTACAGAAAGAGCGTTTGTGACCTACACAATGAAAAGTAAGCTTCATCTCAGTTAGTTGAATGCACAGATCAGAAAGTAGCTTCACAGACTGCTTCTGTATAGTTTTTATTTGAAGATATTTCTTTTTCCACTGCAGACCCCTCAGCGCACCGAATATCCGCTTGCAGTTTCTACAGAAAGAGTGTTTCAGAACTCCTCAATCAAAAGTAAGGTTCAACCCTGTTAGTTGAATGCACAGATAAGAAAGAAGATTCACAGAATGCTTCTGTGTAGTTTTCATTTGAAGATATGCCTTTCTCCACTATAGGCCCCTTATCGATCCGAATCTCCGCTTGCAGTTGCTACAGAAAGAGTGTGTCAGACCTGCTCAATCTAAAGTAACGTTAAACTCTGTTAGTTGAATGAACAGATGAGAAAGAAGTTTCACAGAATGCTTCTGGTAGTTTTTATTTGAAGATATTCCTTTTTCCACTATAGGCCCCTTAGAGCTCCGAATGTTCACTTGCAGTTTCTACAGAAAGAGTGTTTCTGAACTCCTCAATCAATAGTAAGTTTCACCTCTGTTAGTTGCATGCACAGATCAGAAAGTAGTTTCACAGAATGCTTCTCTGTCATTTTTATTTGAAGATGTTTCTTTTTCCACAATAAGACCCATTGTGCTCCAAATGTCCAATTCTAGTATCTACAGAAAGAGTGTTTCAGACCTGCTCAATCAAAAGTAAGTTTCAACTCTGTTAGTTGAATGCCCAGATAACAAAGAAGTTTCACAGAAAGCTTCTGTGTAGTTTTTATTTGAAGATATTTCTTTTTACACTATAGGCCACTTAGTGCTCCGAATGTCCGCTGGCAGTTGCTACAGAAAGAGTATTTCAGACCTGCTCGATCAAAAATAAGGTTCAACTCTGTTAGTTGAATGCACAGATCTGAAAGAAGTTTCACAGAATGCTTCTGTGTAGTTTATATTTGAAGATATTCCTTTTTACACTATAGGCCTCTTAGCGCTCTGAATGTCCGCTTGCAGTTTCTACAGAAAGAGTGTTTCAAAACTTCTCAATCAAAAGAAAGGTTCAAATATGTTAGTTGAAAGCACAGATCAGAAAGAAGTTTCACAGAGTGCTTCTGTGTAGATTTATTTTCAAGATATTCCTTTTTCCACTATAGGCCCCTTAGCACTCCGAATGTCCGCTTGCAGTATCTACAGAAAGTGTGTTTCAGAACTCCTCAATCAAAAGTAAGGTACAACTCTGTTAGTTGAATGCACAGATCAGAAAGAAGTTTCACAGAATGCTTCTGTTTAGTTTTTATTTGAAGATATTCCTATTTCCACAATAGGCCCCTTAACACTCCGAATGTCTGCTTGCAGTTTCTATAGAAAGAGTGTTTCAGAAATGCTCAATCAAAAGTAAGGCCCAACTCTGTTAGTTGAATGCACAGATCAGAAGGATGTTTAACAGAATGCTTCTGTGTAGTTTTTATTTGAAGATATTCCTTTTTCCACTATAGGCCCTTAGCGTTCCGAAATTCCGCTTGCAGGTACTACAGAAAGAGGGTTTCAGAACTCCTCAATCAAAATAAAGGTTCAACTCTGTTATTTGAATGCTGAGATCAGAAAGAAGTTTCACAGAATGCTTCTGTGAAGTTTTAATTTGCAGATATTCCTTTTTCCACTATAGGCCCCTTAGCACTTGGAATGCCCACGTGCAGTTTCTACACAAAGAGTGTTTCCGAACTGCTCAATCAAAAGTAATGTCCAACTCTGTTAGTTAAATGCAGAGATCAGAAAGAATTTCACAGAATGCTTCTGTGTAGTTTCCATTTGAAGATATCACTTTCTCCACTATAGGCCCCATAGCGCTCCGCTTCTCCGCTTTCAGTTGCTACAGAAAGTGTGTGTCAGACCTGCTCATTCAAAAGTAACATTAAACTCTGTTAGTTGAATGAACAGATGAGAAAGAATTTCACAGAATGCTTCTGTGTAGGTTTATTTGAAGATATTCCTTTTTCCACTATAGGCCCCTTAGCGCTCCGAATGTCCACTTGCAGTTTCTACAGAAAGAGTGTTTCAGAACTACTCAATCAAACTAAGGTTCAACTCTGTTAGTTGAAAGCACAGAACAATAAGAAGTTTCACAGATTGCTTCTGTGTAGTTTTTATTTGAAGATATTCCTTTTTCCACCATAGGCTTCTTAGCGCCCTGAATGTCCACTTGCATTTTCTATAGAAAGAGTGTTTAAGAACTCCTCAATCAAAAGTAGGGTTCAACTCTGTTCGTTGAATACACAGATCAGAAAGAAGTTTCACATAAAGATTCTGTGTAGTTTTTATTTGAAGATATTCTTTTTCGCCTACAGGCTCCTTAGCGCTCCGAATTTCCGCTTCCAGTTTCTACAGGTATTGTGTTTCCGAACTCCTCAATCAAAAGTAAGGTTCAACTGCATTAGTTGAATGCACAGATCAGAAAGAAGTTTCACAGAATGATTCTGTGTACTTTTTATTTGAAGATATTCCTTTTTCCGCTATAGGCCCCTTAGCGCTCTGAATGTCCGCTTGCATTTTCTACAGAACGAGTCTTTCAGAACTCCTCAATGAAAAGTAACGTTCAAATCTGTTAGTTGAATGCACAGATGACAAAGAAGTTTCACAGAATGCTTCTGTGTAGTATTTATTTGAAGATATTCCTTTTTCCACTATAGGCCTCTTAGCGCTCCGAATGTTCGCTTGCAGTTTCTACAGAAAGAGTGTTTCAGAGCTCCTCAATCAATAGTAAGATTCAAATCTGTTAGTTGAATGCACAGATAAGAAAGAAGTTTAACAAAATGCTTCTGTGTAGTTTTCATTTGAAGATATTCCTTTTTCCACTATAGGCCCCTTAGCGCTCTGAATGTCCGATTGAACATTCTACAGAAAGTGTGTTTCAGACCTGCTCAATCGAAAGTTAGGTTCAACTCTGTTAGTTGAAGGCACAGATCAGAAAGAAGTTTCAGAGAATGCTTCTGTTTAGTTTTTATTTGATGATATTCCTTTTTCTACTAAAAGCCCCTTAGCGCTCCGAATTTCCGCTTGCAGTTTGTGCAGAGAGATTGTTTCAGAACTCTTCAATTAAAAGGAAGGTTCAACTCCGTTAGTTGAATGCACAGATCAGAAAGTACTTTCACAGAATGCTTTTGTATAGTTTTTATTTGAAGATATTCCTTTTTCCACTATTGGCCCTTAGCGCTCCGAATATCCGCTTGCATTTTCTACAGAAAGAGTGTTTCAGAACTCCTCAATCCAAAGTTACCTTCAACTCCGTTACATGAATGCACATATCAAAAAGGAGTTTCAAAGAATGCTTCTGTGTAGTTTTTATTTGAAGATATTCCTTTTCCCACTATAGGCCCCTTAGTGCTCCGAATGTGCACTTGCAGTTTCTACATAAAGAGTGTTTGAGAACTGCTCAATCAAAAGTAAGTTTCTACTCTGTTAGTTGATTGCACAGATCAGAAAGAAGTTTCACAGAATGCTTCCGTGTATTTTTTATTTGAAGGTATTCCTTTTTCCACTGTAGGCCCCATATCTCTGCAAATGTCCACTAGTAGTTTCTACAGAATGATTGTGTAAGAACTAATCAACCAAAAGTATGATTCAACTCTGTTAGTTGAATGCACGGATGAGAAAGAAGTTTCACAGAATCCTTCTGAGTAGTTTTTATTGGAAGATATTCCTTTTTCCACTACAGGCCACTTAGCGCTCCGAATGTCCGCTTGCAGTTTCCACAGAAAGAGTTTTTCTGACATGCTGAATCAACAGTAAGGTTCAGCTTTGTTAGTTGAATGCACAGATCACAAAGAAGTTTCACAGAATTCTTCTGTGTAGTTTGTTTTTTGAAGATATTCCTTTTTCCACTATAGGCCCCTTAGCGCTAAGAATGTCCACTTGCAGTTTCTACAGAAAGAGTGTTTCAGAACTGCTCAATCAAAAGTAAGGTTCAAATCTGTTAGTTGAATGCACACGTCAAAAGGAAGTTTCACAGAGTGCTTCGGTGTAGTTCTTATTTGAAGATATTCCTTTTTCCACTATAGGCCTCTTAGCGCTCTGAATGTCTGCTTGCAGTTTCCACAGAAAGAGTGTTTCAGACCTGCTCTATCAAATGTAAGTATCAACTCTGTTAGTTGAATGCACAGATCAGAAAGAAGTTTCACAGAATGCTTCTGTGTAGGTTTTATTGGAAGATATTTCTATTTCCGCTATATCCCCTTAGCGCTCCAAATGTCCACTTGCATTTTCTACACAAAGAGTTTTTCAGACCTGCTCAATGAAAATTCAGGTTCAACTCTGTTAGTTGAATGCACAGATCAGAAAGAAGTTTCACAGAATTCTTCTGTGTACTTTTTATTTGATGATATTCCTTTTTCCACTGAAGGCACTTTAGCGCGGCGAATGTCCGCTTGCAGTTTCTACAGAAAGAGTGTTTCAGGCCTGCCACATCGAAAGTTAGGTTCAATTTTGTTATTTGAATGTGCAGATCAGAAAGTAGTTTCGCAAAATTCTTCTGTGTAGTTTTTTTTTTTGAAGACCTTCCTTTTTTCCACTACAGGCCCCTCAGCGCTCCGACTGTCCACTTGCAGTTTTTACAGAAAGAGGGTTTCTGAACTGCTCAATCAAATGTGAGGTTCAACTCAGTTAGTTGAAGGCACAGATCAAAAAGAAGTTCCACAAAATGCTTCTGTGTAGTTTTTATTTGAAGATAGTCCTTTTTCTACTATTAGCCCCTTTGCTTTCCGAATGTCCGCATGCAGTTTCTACTGAACGAGTGTTTCATACCTGCTCAATCAAAAGTAAGTTTCAACTCTGTTAGTTAAATGCACAGAATAGAAAGAAGTTTCACAGAATGCTTCTGTGTAGTTTTTATTTGAAGATATTACTTTTTCCACTAAAGGCCCCTTAGCGCTCCGAATGTACGCTTGCAGTTTCTACAGAAAGAGTGTTTCAGAACTCCTCAATCAATAGTAAGTTTCAACTCTGTTAGTGGAATGCACAGATCAGAAAGATGTTTCACAGAATTCTTCAGTGTACTTTTTATTTGAAGATATTCCTTTTTCCACTATAGGCCCCTTAGCACTCCGAATGTCCGCTTGCAGTTTGTACAGAAAGCGTGTTTCAGAACTCCTCAATCAAAAGTATTGTTCAACTCTGTTAGTTGAATGCACAGATCAGAAAGAAGTTTCCCAGAATGCTTCCGTGTCATTTTTATTTGAAGATATTTCTTTTTCCACAATAGGACCGATAGCGCTCCGAATGTCCGCTTGTAGTTTCTACAGAAAGAGTGATTCAGACTGGCTCAATCAAAAGTAAGGTTCAACTCTGTTAGTTGAATGCACAGATCAGAAATAAGTTTCAGAGAATGATTCTGTGTAGTTTTTAGTTCAGATATTCCTTTTTCCACTATAGGCCCCTTAGCGTTCCAAATGTCCGCTTGCAGGTCCTACAGAAAGAGGGTTTCAGAACTCCTCAATCAAAAGAACGGTTCAACTTTGTTAGTTGAATGCCCAGGTCTGAAGGAAGTTTCACAGAATGCTTCTGTGAAGTTTTTGTTTGAAGATATTCCCTTTTCCACTATGGGCCCCTTAGCGCTCGGAATGTCCACATGCAGTTTCTACACAAGGAGTGTTTCAGAGCTGCTCAATCAAAAGTAACGTCCAACTCTGTTAGTTGAATGCACAGATCAGAAAGAAGTTTCACAGAATGATTCTGTGTAGTTTTTATTTGAAGATATTCCTTTTTCCACTATAGGCCCCTTAGCGCTCCGAATGTCCACTTGCAGTTTCTACATAACGAGTCTTTCAGAACTCCTCAATGAAAAGTAAGGTTCAACTCCGTTAGTTGAATGCACAGATGACAAAGAAGTTTCACAGAATGCTTCTGTGTAGTATTTATTGGAAGATATTACTTTTTCCACTATAGGCCACTTAGCGCTCCGAATATTCGCTTGCAGTTTCTACAGAAAGAGTGTTTCAGAGCTCCTCAATCAAAAGTAAGATTCAAATCTGTTAGTTGAATGCACAGATAAGAAAGAAGTTTAACAAAATGCTTCTGTGTAGTTTTGATTTGAAGATACTCCTTTTTCCACTATAGGCCCCTGAGCGCTCCGAATGTCCGATTGCAGGTTCTACAGAAAGAGTGTTTCAGACCTCCTCAATCTAAAGTTAGGTTCAGCTCTGTTAGTTGAACGCACAGATCAGGCAGAAGTTTCACAGAATGCTTCTGTGTAGTTTTTATTTCAAGATGTTCCTTTTTCCACTATAGGCCCCCTAGCGCTCTGAATGTCCACTTGCAGTTTCTAAGGAAACAGTGTTTCAGATCTCCTCAATCAAAAATGATGTTCAAATCTGTTACTTGAATGCACAAATCAAAAGGAAGATTCACAGAATTCTTCTGTGTACTTTTATTTTGAAGATATTACTTTTTAGACTATTAGCCCCATAGCGCTCCAAATGTCCACTTGCATTTTCTACAGAAAGAGTGTTTCAGAACTCCTCAATCAAAAGTAAGGTTCAACTCTGTTAGTTGAATGCACAGATCAGAAAGAAGTTTCACAGAATGCTTCTGTGTAGTTTTTATTTGAAGATATTCCTTTTCAACTATAGGCCCCTTAGCTCTCCGAATGTCAACGTACAATTTCTACAGAAAGAGAGTTTCAGAGCTCCTCAATCAAAAGTAAGGTTCAATTCTGTTTGTTGAATGCACAGATCAGAAGGAAGTTTCACAGAATGCTTCTGTGTAATTTTTATTTGATAATATTCCTTTTTCTACTATATTCACCTTAGCGCTCCAAATGTCCACTAGCAGTTTCTACAGAAAGAGTCTTTCAGAACTCCTCAATCAAAAGTAAGGTTCAACTTTGTCAGTTGAATTCACAGATCAGAAAGAAGTTTCACAGAATGCTTCTGTGTAGTTTTTATTTGAAAATACTTCTTTTTCCACTATAGGGCCCTTAGCGCTCCGAATGTCCACTTGCATTTTCTACAAAAATAGTGTTTCAGATCTCCTGAATCAAAAGTAAGGTTCAACTCTGTTAGCTGAATGCACATATCAGAAAGTAGTTTCACAGAATGATTCTGTGTAATTTTATTTGAAGATATTCCTTTTTCCACTATAGTACTCTAAGCTCTCCGAATGTGCATTTGCAGTTTCTACAGAAACGTTGTTTCAGAACGCCTCAATCAAAAGTAAGTTTCAACTCTGTTAGTTGAATGCTCATAGCAGAACTAGCTTCTCAGAATGCTACTGTGTAGTTTTTATTTGAATATATTCCTCTTTCCACTAGAGGCTTTTTAGTGCTCTGAATGTCCCCTTGCAATTTCTACAGAAAGAGGGTTTCAGAACTGCTCAATCAAAAGTAAGGATCAACTCTTTTGGTTAAATGCACAAATCAGAAAGAAGTTTCACAGAATGCTTCTGTGTAGTATTTATTTGAGGAGATTCCTTTTTCCACTATAGGCCCCTTAGCGCGCTCAATGTCCACTTGCAGTTTTTACAGAAGGAGTGTTTCAATACTCCTCAGTCAAAAGTAAGTTTCATCTCTGTTATTTGAATGCACAGATCAGAAAGAAGTTTCACACAATGCTTATGTGTAGTTTTTCTGGCAGAAATTCCTTTTCCGACTCTAGGCCCATTAGCGCTCCGAATGTCCACTTGCAGTTTCTACAGAAAGAGTGTTTCAGAGCTCCTCAATTAAAAGAAAGGTTTTACTGTGTTAGTTGAATGCAATGATCAGAAAGAACTTTCACAGAATGCTTCTGTGTAGTTTTATTTGAAGATATTCCTTTTTCCACTATAGACCGCTTAGCGCTCTGAATGTCCACATGCATTTTCTATGAAAAGAGTGTTTCAGAACACCTCAATCAAAAGTAAGGTTCAATTCTGTTAGTTGAATGCACAGATCAGAAAGAAGTTTCACAGAATGCTTCTGTGTAGTTTTTATTTGAAGATATTCCTTTTTCCACTATAGGCCCCCTAGGGCTCCGAATGTCCAATTTCACTTTCTACGGAAAGTGTGTTGCAGAACTCCTCAATCGAAAGTAAGGTTCAAATCTGTTACTTGAATGCACAGATCAGAAGGTAGTTTCAAATAATGCTTCTGTGTACTTTTTCTTTGAAGATTTTAGTTTTTCAACTATTGGTGACTTACCGCTCCGAATGTCTACTTACAGTTTCTACAGAAAGTGTGTTTCAGAACTCCTCAATCAAAAGAAAGGTTCAACACTGTTAGTTGAATGCACAGATCAGAAGGAAGTTTCACAGAATTCTTCTGTGTCGTTTTTATTAGATAATATTCCTTTTTCCACTATACGCCCCTTAGCGCAGCAAAAGTCCACTTGCAGTTTCTACAGAAAGAGTGTTTCAGAACTGCTCAATCAAAAGTAACCTTCAACTCCGTTAGTTGAATTCACAGGTCAGAAAGAAGTTTCACAGACTGCTTCTGTGTAGTTTTTATTTGAAAATATTCCTTTTTCCACTATAGGCCCCTTAGCGCTCAGAATGTCCACTTGCATTTTCTACAAAAATAGTTTTTCAGAACTCATGAATCAAAAGTAAGGTTCAACTGTGTTAGTTGAATGCACATATCAGAAAGAAGTTTCACAGAATGCTTCTGTGTAGTTTTTATTTGAAGATATTCCATTTTCCACTATAGGCCCCCTAGCGCTCTGAATGTCCACTTGCAGTTACTACGGAAAGAGTGTTTCAGCACTCCTCAATCGAAAGTAAGCTTCAAATCTGTTACTTGAATGCACAGATGAGAAAGTAGTTTCACAGAATGCTTCTGTGTACTTTTTTTTGAAGATATTAATTTTTCAACTATAGGTCCCTTAGCTCTCTGATTGTGGAATTGCAATTTCTACAGAAAGGTTGTTTCAGAACTCCTCAATCAAAAGTAAGTTTCAACTCTGTTAGTTGAATGCACATATCAGAAAGAAGTTTCACAGAATGCTTCAGTGTAGTTTTTATTTGAAGATATTCCATTTTCCACTATAGGCCCCTTAGCGCTCCGAATGTCCACTAGCAGTTTCTACAGAAAGTGTGTTTCAGAACTGCTCAATCAAAAGTAAGGTTCAACACTGCTAGTTGAATGCACAGATTGGGATGATGTTTTGCAGAATCCTTCTGTGTAGTTTTTATGTGAAGATATTCCTTTTACAGTATAGGCCCCTTAGCGCAACGAATGCCCGCTTGCAGTTATTACAGAAAGAGTGATTCACAACTGCTCAATCAAAAGTAAGGTTGAACTCTGCTAGTTGAATGCACAGATTAGAAAGAAGTTTTGCAGAATGCTTCTGTGTAGTTTTTATTTGAAGATATTTTTTTTTTCCGCTATAGGCCCCTTAGCGCTCCGCGTGTCCGTTTGCAGTTTCTACAGAAAGAGTGCTACAGAACGGCTCATTCAAATGTAAGGTTCAACTCTGCTAGTTTAATTCACAGATCAGAAAGTAGTTACACTGAGTGCTTCTGTGTAGTATTTATTTGAAGTTATTCCTTTTTCCACTTTAGGTCCCTTAGCGCTCCGAATGTCCGCTTGCAGTTTCCACTGAAAGATAGTTTCAGAACTTCTCAATCAAAAGTAATGTTCAACTCTTTTTAGTTGAATGCACAGATCAGAAAGAAGTTACCCAGAATGCTTCTGTGTGGTTTTTATTTGAAGATATTCCTTTTTCAACTATAGGCACCTTAGGGCAGCGAATGTCCACTTGCAGTTCCTGCAAAGTCTTTCCAAACTCGTCAGTCAAAAGGAATGTTCAACTCTGCTAGTTGAATGCACAGATCAGATAGAAGTTTCCCTGAATGCTTCTGCATAGTTTTCATTTGAAGATATTCTTTTTTCCTCTTTGGGCCCCTTAGCGCTCCGAATGTCTGCTTGCATTTTCTACAGAAAGAGCGTTTCAGAACTGCTCAATCAAAAGAAAGGTTTAACTCTGTTAGTTGAATGCACAGATCAGAAAGAATTTTCACAGAATGCTTCTGTGTAGTTTTTATTTGAAGTTATTCCTTTTTCCAAAATAGACCCCATAGCGCACAGAATGTCCAGTTACAGTTTCTACAGAAATAGACTTTCAGAACTCCTCAATCAAAAGTAAGATTCAAACCTGTTAATTGAATGCACAGATCAGAAAGAAGTTTCAGAGAATTCTTCTGTGTAGTTTTTATTTGAAGATATGCCTTTTTCCACTACTGGCCCCTGAGTGCTCTGAATGTCCACTTGCAGTTTCTACAGAAAGAGTTTTTCAGAACTGCTCTATCAAAAGTAAGGTTCAAATCTGTTAGTTGAATGCGAAGACAAGAAAGAAGTTTCACAGAATGCTTCTGTGTAGTTTTTACTTGATGATATTTCTTTTTCTACTATAGGCTTCATAGCACTCAGAATGTTCACTTGCATTTTCCACAGAAAGTGTGTCTCAGAACTGCTCAATCAAAAGTAAGCTTCAAATCTGTTAGTTGAGTTCACAGATCAGAAACAAGTTTCACAGTATGATTCTGTGTAGTTTTTATTTGAAGATATTCCTTTTTCCACTATACACCCCTTACCGCACCGAATGTCCACTTGCAGTTTCTACAGAAAGAGTTTTTCAGAACTGCTCAATCAAAAATAAGTTTCAACTCTGTTAGTTGAATGCAAAGATCAGAAAGAAGTTTCACAGAATACTTCTGTGTAGTTTTTATTTGAAGATATGCCTTTTTTCACTATAGGCCCCTTAGCAGTCCGAATGTACTTTTGTAGTTTCTACCGAAAGAGTGTTTCAGAACTCCTCAGTCAAAGGTAAGGTTCAACTCTGTTATTTGAATGCACAGATCAGAAAGTAGTTTCACAGAATGCTTCTGTTTATTATTTATCTGAAGTTATTTTTTTTTCCACTATAGGCCCCTTATTGTTAAGAATTTCCAGTTGCAGTTTCTACAGAAAGAGTGTTTCAGAACTCCTCAATCAAAAGTAAGGTTCAACTCTGTTAGTTGAATGCACAGATCAGAAAGATGTTTCACAGCATGCTTCTGCGTAGTTTTTATTTGAAGATATTTCCTTTTCCACTATAGGCCCATTAGCGCTCCGAATGTCCACTTGCAGTTTCTACAGAGAGTGTTTCTGAACTTCTCAATCAAAAGTAAGGTTCAACTCTGTTAGCTGAATGCACCGATCAGAAAGAAGTTTCACAGAATGCTTCTGTGTACTTTTTATTGGAAGATATTCCTTTTTCCACTATAGGCCCCTTAGCACTCCGAATGTCCACTTTCAGGTTGTACAGAAAGTGTATTTCAGAACTGTTCAATCAAAAGTAAGTTTCAGATCTGTTAATTGAATGCACAGATCAGAAACAAGTTTCACAGAATGCTTCTGTGTAGTTTTTATGTGAAGATATTCCTTTTTCCACTATAGGCCCCTTAGCGCTATGAATGTCCAATTGCATTTTCTACAGAAAGAGTGTTTCAGAACTGCTGAATCAAAATTAAGGTTCAAACCTGTTAGTTGAATGCACAGATCCGAAAGGGGTTTCACAGAATGCTTCTGTGTAGTTTTTATTTGAAGATATTCATTTTTCCACTATAGGCCCCATAGAGCTCCGAATGTCCACTTGCATTTTATACAGAAAGAGTGTTTCAGAACTCCTCAATCAAAAGTAAGGTTCAACCCTCTTAGCTGAAAGCACAGATCTGAAAGTAGTTTCACAGAATGCTTCTGTGTAGTTTTTATTTGAAGATATTACTTTTTCTACTATAGGCCACTTAGCAATCCGAATGTCCACTTGCATTTTGTACAGAAAGAGTGTTTCAGAACTGCTGCATCAAAGGTAAGCTTCAACTCTGTTCGTTGAATGCACAGAACAGAAAAAAGTTTCACAGAATGCTTCTGTGTAGTGTTTATTTGAGGATATTCCTTTTTACACTAAATGCCACTTTGCGCTCCGAATTTCCACATGCAGTTTCTACAGAAAGAGTGTTTCACAACTGCTCAATCAAAAGTAGGCTTCCCCTCTGTTAGTTGAATTCACAGAACAGAAACAAGTTTCACATAATGCTTCTGTATAGTTTTTATATGAAGATATTCCTTTTTCCACTCTAGGCCCCTTAGCGCTCCGAATGTCAACTTGCATTTTCTACAGAAATAGTGTTTCAGAACAGCTCTATCAAAATTAAGCTTCAAATCTGTTAGGTGAATGCACAGAACTGAACCAAGTTTCACAGAATGCTTCTGTGTAGTTTTTATTTGAAGATATTCCTTTTTCCATTATAGGTCTCTTAGTGCTCCGAATGTCCACTTGCATTTTCTATAGAAACAGTGTTTCGGAGTGGAGCCAAGATGGCCGAATAGGAACAGCTCCGGTCTCCAGCTCCCAGCCCCAGCGACACAGAAGACGGGTGATTTCTGCATTTCTGCTTGAGGTACTGGTTTCGTCTCACTAGGGAGTGCCTAACAGTGGGTGCAGGACAGTCGGTGAAGCGCACTGTGCGCGAGCCGAAGCAGGGCGAGGCATTGCCTCACTCGGGAAGCGCAAGGGGTCAGGGAGTTCCCTTTCCTAGTCAAAGAAAGGGGAAGCAGACGGCACCTGGAATATCGGGTCAGTCCCATCCTAATACTGCGCTTTTCCAACGGGCCTGGAAAACGGCACACTAGGAGATTGTGTCCCGCACCTGGCTCGGAGGGTCCTATGCCCACGGAGTCTCGCTAATTGCTAGCACAGCAGTCTGAGATCAAGCTGCGAGGCGGCAGCGAGGCTGGGGGAGGGGCGCGCGCCATTACCCAGGCTTGCTTAGGTAAACAAAGCAGCCAGGAAGCTCGAACTGGGTGGAGCCCACCACAGCTCAAGGAGGCCTGCCTGCCTCTGTAGGCTCCACCTCTGGGGGTAGGGCACAGACAAACAAAAACTCTGCAAGAACTTCCACAGACTTAAATGTCCCTGTCTGACTGACAGCTTTGAAGAGAGTAGTGGTTCTCCCAGCACGCAGCTGGAGATCTGAGAATGGTCAGACTGCCTCCTAAAGTGGGTCCCTCACCCCTGAGCAGCCTAACTGGGAGGCACCCCCCCAGTAGGGACAGACTGACGCCTCATTCAACCCGGTACTTCTCTGAGACAAAACTTTCAGAGGAACTATCAGACAGCTGAATTTGTGGTCTCACGAAAATCTGCTGTTCTGCAGCCACCGCTGCTGACACCCAGCCAAACAGGGTCTGGAGTGCACCTCTAGTAAACTCCAACAGACCTGCAGCTGAGGGTCCTGTCTGGTAGAAGGAAAACTAACAAACAGAAAGGACATCCACACCAAAAACCCATCTGTACATCACCATCATCAAAGACAAAAAGTAGATAAAACCACAAAGATGGGGAAAAAACAGACCAAAAAAACTGGAAACTCTAAAAAACAGAGCACCTCTCCTCCTCCAAAGGAACGCAGTTCCTCACCAGCAACGGAACAAAGCTGGACGGAGGATGACTTTGATGAGTTGAGAGAAGAAGGCTTCAGACGATCAAACTACTCTGAGCTACGAGAGGAAATTCAAAACAACAGCAAAGAAGTTAAAAACTTTGAAAAAAAATTAGAAGAATGGATAACTAGAATAACCAACGGAGAGAAGGGCTTCAAGGAGCCGATGGAGCTGAAAGCCAAGTTTCGAGAACTACGCGAAGATTGCAGAAGACTCAGTAGCAGATGCGATCAACTGGAAGAAAGGGTATCGCTGATGGAAGATGAAATGAATGAAATGAAGAGAGAAGGGAAGTTTAGAGAAAAAAGGATAAAAAGAAATGAACAAAGCCTCCAAGAAATTTGGGACTATGTGAAAAGACCAAACCTACGTCTGATTGGTGTACCTGAAAATGATGGGGAGAATGGAACCAAGTTGGAAAACACTCTGCAAGACATTATCCAGGAGAACTTCCCCAATCTAGCAAGGCAGGCCAGCATTCAGATTCAGGAAATACAGAGAACGCCACAAAGATACTCCTCGAGAAGGGCAACTCCAAGACACATTATTGTCAGATTCACCAAAGTTGAAATGAAAGAAAAAATATTAAGGGCAGCCAGAGAGAAAGGTCGGGTTACCCACAAAGGGAAGCCCATCAGACTAACAGCTGATCTCTCAGCAGAAACTCTACAAGCCAGAAGAGAGTGGGGGCCGATATTCAACATTCTTAAAGAAAAGAATTTTCAACCCAGAATCTCCTATCCCGCCAAACTAAGCTTCATAAGTGAAGGAGAAATAAAACACTTTACAGACAAGCAAACGCTGAGTGATTTTGTCACCACCAGGCCTGCCCTAAAAGAGCTCCTGAAGGAAGCACTAAACATGGAAAGGAACAACCGGTACCAGCCACTGCAAAAACATGCCAAATTGTAAAGACCATCGAGACTAGGAAGAAACTATAGCAACTAACGAGCAAAATAACCAACTAACATCATAATGACAGGATCAGATTCACACATAACAATATTAACGTTAAATGTAAATGGGCTAAATGCTCCAATCAAAAGACACAGACTGGCAAACTGGATAAGGAGTCAGGACCCATCAGTGTGCTGTATTCAGGAAACCCATCTCACGTGCAGAGACACACATAGACTCAAAATAAAGGGATGGAGGAAGATCTATCAAGCAACTGGAAAACAAAAAAAGGCAGGGGTTGCAATCCTAGTCTCTGATAAAATAGACTTTAAACCAACAAAGATCAAAAGAGACAAAGAAGGCCATTACATAATGGTAAAGGGATCAATTCATCAAGAAGAGCTAACTATCCTAAATATATATGCACCCAACACAGGAGCACCCAGATTCATAAAGCAAGTCCTGAGTGACCTACTAAGGGACTTAAACTCCCACACAATAATAATGGGAGATTTTAACACCCCACTGTCAGCATTAGACAGATCAACGAGACAGAAAGTTAACAAGGATATCCAGGAATTGAACTCAGCTCTACATAAAGTGGACCTAATAGACATCTACAGAACTCTCCACCCCAAGTCAACAGAATATACATTTTTTTCAGCACCACACCACACCTATTCCAAAATTGACCACATAGTTGGAAGTAAAGCTCTCCTCAGCAAATGTAAAAGAACAGAAATTATAACAAACTGTCTCTCAGACCACAGTGCAATCAAACTAGAACTCAGGATTAAGAAACTCACTCAAAACCGCTCTACTACATGGAAACTGAACAACCTGCTCCTGAATGACTATTGGGTACATAATGAAATGAAGGCAGAAATAAAGATGTTCTTTGAAACCAACGAGAACAAAGACACAACATACCAGAATCTCTGGGACACATTCAAAGCAGTGTGTAGAGGGAAATTTATAGCACTAAATGCCCACAAGAGAAAGCAGGAAAGATCCAAAATTGACTCCCTAACATCACAATTAAAAGAACTAGAAAAGCAAGAGCAAACACATTCAAAAGCTAGCAGAAGGCTAGAAATAACTAAAATCAGAGCAGAACTGAAGGAAATAGAGACACAAAAAACCCTTCAAAAAATTAATGAATCCAGGAGCTGGTTTTTTGAAAAGATCAACAAAATTGATGGACCGCTAGCAAGACTAATAAAGAAGAAAAGAGAGAAGAATCAAATAGATGCAATAAAAAACGAAAAAGGGGATATCACCACCGATCCCACAGAAATACAATCTACCATCAGAGAATACTACAAACACCTCTATGCAAATAAACTAGAAAATCTAGAAGAAATGGATAAATTCCTCGACAAATACACCCTCCCAAGACTAAACCAGGAAGAAGTTGAATCTCTGAATAGACCAATAACAGGTTCTGAAATTGTGGCAATAATCAATAGCTTACCAACCAAAAAGAGTCCAGGACCTGATGGATTCACAGCCGAATTCTACCAGAGGTACAAGGAGGAACTGGTACCATTCCTTCTGAAACTATTCCAATCGATAGAAAAAGAGGGAATCCTCCCTAACACATTTTATGAAGCCAGCATCGTCCTGATACCAAAACCTGGCAGAGACATAACCAAAAAAGAGAATTTCAGACCAATATCCTTGATGAACATTGATGCAAAAATCCTCAATAAAATACTGGCAAACCGAATCCAGCAGCACATCAAAAAGCTTATCCACCATGATCAAGTGGGCTTCATCCCTGGGATGCAAGGCTGGTTCAACATACGCAAATCAATAAATGTAATCCAGCATATAAACAGAACCAAAGACAAAAACCACATGATTATCTCAATAGATGCAGAAAAGGCCTTTGACAAAATTCAACAACCTTCATGTTAAAAACTCTCAATAAATTAGGTATTGATGGGACATATCTCAAAATAATAAGAGCTATCTATGACAAACCCACAGCCAATATCATACTGAATGGGCAAAAACTGGAAGCATTCCCTCTGAAAACTGGCACAAGACAGGGATGCCCTCTCTCACCGCTCCTGTTCAACATAGTGCTGGAAGTTCTGGCCAGAGCAATCAGGCAGGAGAAGGAAATAAAAGGTATTCAATTAGGAAAAGAGGAAGTCAAATTGTCCCTGTTTGCAGATGACATGATTGTATATCTAGAAAACCCCATTGTCTCAGCCCAAAATCTCCTTAAGCTGATTAGCAACTTCAGCGAAGTCTCAGGATACAAAATTAATGTACAAAAATCACAAGCATTCTTGTACACCAATAACAGACAAACAGAGAGCCAAATCATGAGTGAACTCCCATTCACAATTGCTTCAAAGAGAATAAAATACCTAGGAATCCAACTTACAAGGGATGTGAAGGACCTCTTCAAGGAGAACTACAAACCACTGCTCAATGAAATAAAAGAGGATACAAACAAATGGAAGAACATTCCATGCTCATGGGTTGGAAGAATCAATATCGTGAAAATGGCCATACTGCCCAAGGTAATTTATAGATTCAATGCCATCCCCATCAAGCTACCAATGACTTTCTTCACAGAATTGGAAAAAACTACTTTAAAGTTCATATGGAACCAAAAAAGAGCCCGCATCGCCAAGTCAATCCTAAGCCAAAAGAACAAAGCTGGAGGCATCACGCTACCTGACTTTAAACTATACTACAAGGCTACAGTAACCAAAACAGCATGGTACTGGTACCACAACAGAGACATAGATCAATGGAACAGAACAGAGCCCTCAGAAATGATGCCGCATAGCTACAACTATCTGATCTTTGACAAACCTGACAAAAACAAGAAATGGGGAAAGGATTCCCTATTTAATAAATGGTGCTGGGAAAACTGGCTAGCCATATGTAGAAAGCTGAACTGGATCCCTTCCTTACACCTTATACAAAAATTAATTCAAGATGGATTAAAGACTTATATGTTAGACCTAAAACCATTAAAATCCTACAAGAAAACCTAGGCAATACCATTCAGGACATAGGCGTGGGCAAGGACTTCATGTCTAAAACACCAAAAGCAATGGCAACAAAAGCCAAAATCGACAAATGGGATCTCATTAAACTAAAGAGCTTCTGCACAGCAAAAGAAACTATCATCAGAATGAACAGGCAACCTACAGAATGGGAGAAAATTTTTGCAACCTACTCATCTGACAAAGGGCTAATATCCAGAATCTATAATGAACTCAAACAAATTTACAAGAAAAAAACAAACAACCCCATCAAAAAGTGGGCAGAGGACATGAACAGACACTTCTCAAAAGAAGACATTTATGCAGCCAGAAAACACATGAAGAAATGCTCATCATCACTGGCCATCAGAGAAATGCAAATCAAAACCACAGTGAGATACCATCTCACACCAGTTAGAATGGCCATCATTAAAAAATCAGGAAACAACAGGTGCTGGAGAGGATGTGGAGAAATAGGAACACTTTTACACTGTTGGTGGGACTGTAAACTAGTTCAACCATTGTGGAAGTCAGTGTGGCGATTCCTCAGGGATCTCGAACTAGAAATACCATTTGACCCAGCCATCCCATTACTGGGTATATACCCAAAGGACTATAAATCATGCTGCTATAAAGACACATGCACACGTATGTTTATTGCGGCACTATTCACAATAGCAAAGAGTTGGAACCAACCCAAATGTCCAACAACGATAGACTGGATTAAGAAAATGTGGCACATATACACCATGGAATACTATGCAGCCATAAAAAATGATGAGTTCGTGTCCTTTGTAGGGACATGGATGAAACTGGAAAACATCATTCTCAGTAAACTATCGCAAGGACAAAAAACCAAACACCGCATGTTCTCTCATAGGTGGGAATTGAACAATGAGAACTCATGGACACAGGAAGGGGAACATCACACTCCGGGGACTGTGTGGGGTGGGGGGAGGGGGGAGGGACAGCATTAGGAGATACACCTAATGCTAAATGACGAGTTAATGGGTGCAGGAAATCAACATGGCACATGGATACATATGTAACAAACCTGCACATTGTGCACATGTACCCTAAAACCTAAAGTATAATAAAAAAAAAAAAAAAAAAAAAAAAAAAAAAAAAAAAAAAAAAAAAATTATTAAAAAGCTTAAAAAAAAAAAAAAAAAAAAAAAAAAGAAACAGTGTTTCATAATTGCTCAACAAAAGTAAGCTTCAACTCTGTTAGTTGAATGCACAGAACAGAAAGAAGTTTCAGAAAATGCTTCTCTGTAGTTTTCATTTGAAGATGTTCCTTTTTCACTACAGGCCCCTTAGCGCTCCGAATGTCCACTTGCAGTTTCTACAGAAAGAGTGTTCACAACTGCACAATCAAAAGTAAAGTTCAACTCTTTCAGTTAAATGCACAGATCAGAAAGAAGTTTCTCAGAATGCTTCTGTGTAGTTTTTATTTGAAGGTATTACTTTTCCACTATAGGCCCTTAGCGCTCTGAATGTCCACATGCAGTTTCTACAGAAAGAGTGTTTCAGAACTGCTCAATACAAAGTAAGCTTCAACTCTGTCAGTTGAATGCACAGAATAGAAAGAACTTTCACAGAAGCTTCTGTGTAGTTTTTATTTGAAGATATTCCTTTTTCCACTATAGGCCCCTCAGTGCTCCGAATGTCCACTTGCACTTTCTATAGAAATGGTGTTTCATTATTGCTCAATCAAAAGTATGCTTCAACTCTGTTAGCTGAATGTGCAGAAGAGAAAGAAGTTTCACAGAATGCTTCTGTGTAGTTTTTATTTGAAGATATTCCTTGCTCCACTACAGGCCCATTAGGGCTCCGAATGTCCACTTGCAATTTCTACAGAAAGAGTGTTTCAGAACTGCTCAATCAAAGGTAAGCTTCAACTCTGTTAGTTGAAGGCACAGAACAGACAGAAGTTTCACATAATGCTTCTGTGTAGTTTTTATTTGAAGGTATTCCTTTTTCCACTGTAGGCCCTTGGCGTTCCGAATGTCCACTTGCAGTTTCTACAGAAAGAGTGTTTCAGAACTGCTCAATCAAAAGTGATCTTCACTCTGTCAGTTAAATGCACAGAAGAGAAAGAAGTTTCAATGAATCTTCTGTGTAGTTTTTATTTGAGGATATTCCTTTTTCCACTATAGGCCCCTTTGCGTTCTGAGTGTCCAATTGCAGTTTCTACAGAAAGAGTGTTTCAGAACTTCTCAATATAAAGTAAGCTTCAACTCTGTTAGTTGAATGCACAGAATAGAAAGAAGATTCACAGTATGCTTTGTGTAGTTTTTATTTGAGGATATTCCTTTTTCCACTGTAGGCCACTTAGCGCTCCAAAAGACCACTTGCAGTTTCTACAGAAAAAGTGTTTCAGAACTCCTCAATCAAAAGTAAGGTTCAACTCTGTTAGTTGAATGCACAGAACAGAAAGAAGTTTCAAAGAATGCTTCTGTGTAGTTTTTATTTGAATATATTCCTTTTTCCACTATAGGGCCCCTTTGCGGTCTGATTGTGCAATTGCAGTTTCCACAGAAAGCGTGTTTCAGAACTGCTGAATCAAAAGTAAGTTGCAACTCTGTTATTTGAATGCAAAGAAAAGAAAGAATTTCCACAGAATGCTTCTGTGTAGTTTTTATTTGAATATATTCCTTTTTCCAGTATAGGACCCTTAGCATCTGAATGTCCACTTGCAGTTTCCACAGAAAGAGTGTTTCAGAACTGCTCAATCAACAGTAAGTTTCAGCTCTGTTAGTTGAATGCACAGAACAGAAAGAAATTTCACAGAATGCTACTGTGTAGTTTTTATTTGATGATATTCCTTTTTCCACTATAGGCCCCATAGCGCTCTGTTTGTCCACTTGCATTTTCTACAGAAATAGTGTTTCAGAAATGTTCAATCAAAAGTAAGCTTTAGCTCTGTTAGTTGAATGCACAGAACAGAGAGAATTTTCACAGAATGCTTCTGTGTATTTTAAATTTGAAGATATTCCTTTTTCCACTATAGGCCCCTTAGCGCACCGAATGGCCACTTTCAGTTTCTACACAAAGAGTGTTTCAGAACTGCTCAATGAAATGTAATCTTCAACTCTGTCAGTTGAATGCACAGATCAGAAAGCAGTTTCACAGAATGCTTCTGTGTAGTTTTTATTTGAAGTTATTCCTTTTTCCACTTGAGGTCCACTCGTGCTCTGAATGTCCACTTGCAATTTCTACCGAAAGACTGTTTCAGAACTGCTCAATCAAAAGTTAGCTTCAACTCTGTCAGTTGAACTCACAGAACGAAAACTAGTTTCACAGAATGCTTCTGTGTAGTTTTTATTTGAAGATATTCCTTTTCCCACGATAGGTCACGTAGCGCTCCAAATATCCACTTGCAGTTTCTACAGAAAGAGTGTTTCAAAACTCCTCAATCAAAAGTAAGTTTCAATTCTGTCAGTTGAATGCACAGTTCAGAAAGATGTTTCACAGAATTCTTCTGTTTAGTTTTTATTTGAAGGTATTCCTTTTTCCACGATAGGCTGCTTAGCACTCCAAATGTCAACTTGCAGTTTCTACAGAAAGAGTGTTTCAAAACTCCTCAATCAAAAGCAATGCTCAACTCTGTTAGTTGAATGCAAAGATCAGAAAGTAGTTTCACAGAACGATTCTGTGCAGTTTTTATTTCAAGCTATTACTTTTTCCACGATAGGCCTATTACAGCTACAAATGTTCACGTGCAGGTTCTACAGAAAGAGTGTTTCAAAACTCCTCAATCAAAAGCAACGTTCAACTCTGTTAGTTGAATGCACATATCAGGAAGAAGTTTCACACACTGCTTCTGTGTAGTTTTTACTTGAAGATATTCCTTTTTCCGTCATTTAGCATTAGGTGTATCTCCTAATGCTGTCCCTCCCCCCTCCCTCCATCCCACAACAGTCCCCGGAGTGTGATATTCCCCTTCCTGTGTCCATGAGTTCTCATTGTTCAATTCCCACCTATGAGTGAGAACATGTGGTGTTTGGTTTTTTGTCCTTGTGATAGTTTACTGAGAATGATGTTTTCCAGTTTCATCCATGTCCCTACAAGGCACACAATCTCATCAGTTTTTATGGCTGCACAGTAGTCCATGGTGTATATGTGCCACATTTTCTTAATCCAGTCTATCGTTGTTGGACATTTGGGTTGGTTCCAACTCTTTGCTATTGTGAATAGTGCCGCAATAAACATACGTGTGCATGTGTCTTTATAGCAGCATGATTTATAGTCCTTTGGGTATATATCCAGTAATGGGATGGCTGGGTCAAATGGTATTTCTAGTTCGAGATCCCTGAGGAATCGCCACACTGACTTCCACAATGGTTGAACTAGTTTACAGTCCCACCAACAGTGTAAAAGTGTTCCTATTTCTCCACATCCTCTCCAGCACCTGTTGTTTCCTGATTTTTAATGACGGCCATTCTAACTGGTTTGAGATGGTATCTCACTGTGCTTTTGATTTGCATTTCTCTGATGGCCAGTGATGATGAGCATTTCTTCATGTGTTTTTTGGCTGCATAAATGTCTTCTTTTGAGAAGTGTCTGTTCATGTCCTCTGCCCACTTTTTGATGGGGTTGTTTGTTTTTTTCTTGTAAATTTGTTTGAGTTCATTGTAGATTCTGGATATTAGCCCTTTGTCAGATGAGTAGGTTGCAAAAATTTTCTCCCATTCTGTAGGTTGCCTGTTCACTCTAATGGTAGTTTCTTTTGCTGTGCAGAAGCTCTTTAGTTTAATGAGATCCCATTTGTCAATTTTGGCTTTTGTTGCCATTGCTTTTGGTGTTTTAGACATGAAGTCCTTGCCTATGCCTATGTCCTGAATGGTATTGCCTAGGTTTTCTTGTAGGATTTTAAAGGTTTATGTCTAACATATAAGTCTTTAAACCATCTTGAATTAATTTTTGTATAAGGTGTAAGGAAGGGATCCAGTTGCAGCTTTCTACATATGGCTAGCCAGTTTTCCCAGCACCATTTATTAAATAGGGAATCCTTTCCCCATTTCTTGTTTTTGTCAGGTTTGTCAAAGATCAGATAGTTGTAGATATGCGGCATCATTTCTGAGAGCTCTGTTCTGTTCCATTGATCTACGTCTCTGTTGTGGTACCAGTACCATGCTGTTTTGGTTACTGTAGCCTTGTAGTATAGTTTAAAGTCAGGTAGCATGATGCCTCCAGCTTTGTTCTTTTGGCTTAGGATTGACTTGGCGATGCGGGCTCTTTTTTGGTTCCATATGAACTTTAAAGTAGTTTTTTCCAATTCTGTGAAGAAAGTCATTGATAGCTTGATGGGGATGAGATTGAATCTATAAATTACCTTGGGCAGTATGGCCATTTTCACGATATTGATTCTTCCAACCCATGAGCATGGAATGCTCTTCCATTTGTTTGTATCCTCTTTTATTTCATTGAGCAGTGGTTTGTAGTTCTCCTTGAAGAGGTCCTTCACATCCCTTGTAAGTTGGATTCCTAGGTATTTTATTCTCTTTGAAGCAATTGTGAATGGGAGTTCACTCATGATTTGGCTCTCTGTTTGTCTGTGATTGGTGTACAAGAATGCTTGTGATTTTTGTACATTAATGTATCCTGAGACTTTGCTGAAGTTGCTAATCAGCTTAAGGAGATTTTGGGCTGAGACAATGGGGTTTTCTAGGTATACAATCATGTCATCTGCAAACAGGGACAATTTGACTTCCTCTTTTCCTAATTGAATACCTTTTATTTCCTTCTCCTGCCTGATTGCTCTGGCCAGAACTTCCAGCACTATGTTGAATAGGAGCGGTGAGAGAGGGCATCCCTGTCTTGTGCCAGTTTTCAGAGGCAATGCTTCCAGTTTTTGCCCATTCAGTATGATATTGGCTGTGGGTTTGTCGTATATAGCTCTTATTATTTTGAGATACGTCCCATCAATACCTAATTTATTGAGAGTTTTTAGCATGAAGCATTGTTGAAGTTTGTCAAAGGCCTTTTCTGCATCTATTGAGATAATCATGTGGTTTTTGTCTTTGGTTCTGTTTATATGCTGGATTACATTTATTGATTTGCGTATGTTGAACCAGCCTTGCATCCCAGGGATGAAGCCCACTTGATCATGGTGGATAAGCTTTTTGATGTGTTGCTGGATTCAGTTTGCCAGTATTTTATTGAGGAATTTTGCATCAATGTTCATCAAGGATATTGGTCTGAAATTCTCTTTTTTGGTTATGTCTCTGCCAGGTTTTGGTATCAGGACGATGCTGGCTTCATAAAATGTGTTAGGGAGGATTCCCTCTTTTTCTATCGATTGGAATAGTTTCAGAAGGAATGGTACCATTTCCTCCTTGTACCTCTGGTAGAATTCAGCTGTGAATCCATCAGGTCCTGGACTCTTTTTGGTTGGTAAGCTATTCATTATTGCCACAATTTCAGAACCTGTTATTGGTCTATTCAGAGATTGAACTTCTTCCTGGTTTAGTCTTGGGAGGGTGTATTTGTCGAGGAATTTTTCCATTTCTTCTAGATTTTCTAGTTTATTTGCATAGAGGTGTTTGTAGTATTCTCTGATGGTAGATTGTATTTCTGTGGGATCGGTGGTGATATCCCCTTTTTCGTTTTTTATTGCATCTATTTGATTCTTCTCTCTTTTCTTCTTTATTAGTCTTGCTAGCAGTCCATCAATTTTGTTGATCTTTTCAAAAAACCAGCTCCTGGATTCATTAATTTATTGAAGGGTTTTTTGTGTCTCTATTTCCTTCAGTTCTGCTCTGATTTTAGTTATTTCTAGCCTTCTGCTAGCTTTTGAATGTGTTGCTCTTGCTTTTCTAGTTCTTTTAATTGTGATGTTAGGTGTCAATTTTGGATCTTTCCTGCTTTCTCTTGTGGGCATTTAGTGCTATGAATTTCCCTCTACACACTGCTTTGACCGTGTCCCAGAGATTCTGGTATGTTGTGTCTTTGTTCTCGTTGGTTTCAAAGAACATCTTTATTTCTGCCTTCATTTCATTATGTACCCAGTAGTCATTCAGGAGCAGGTTGTTCAGTTTCCATGTAGTTGAGCGGTTTGAGTGAGTTTCTTAATCCTGAGTTCCAGTTTGATTGCACTGTGGTCTGAGAGACAGTTTGTTATAATTTCTGTTCTTTTACAATTGCTGAGGAGAGCTTTACTTCCAACTATGTGGTCAATTTTGGAATAGGTGTGGTGTGGTGCTGAAAAAAATGTATATTCTGTTGACTTGGGGTGGAGAGTTCTGTAGATGTCTATTAGGTCCACTTTATGTAGAGCTGAGTTCAATTCCTGGATATCCTTGTTAACTTTCTGTCTCGTGGATCTGTCTAATGCTGACAGTGGGGTGTTAAAATCTCCCATTATTATTGTGTGGGAGTTTAAGTCCCTTTGTAGGTCACTCAGGACTTGCTTTATGAATCTGGGTGCTCCTGTGTTGGGTGCATATATATTTAGGATAGTTAGCTCTTCTTGTTGAATTGATCCCTTTACCATTGTGTAATGGCCTTCTTTGTCTCTTTTGATCTTTGTTGGTTTAAAGTCTATTTTATCAGAGACTAGGATTGCAACCCCTGCCTTTTTTTGTTTTCCATTTGCTTGATAGATCTTCCTCCATCCCTTTATTTTGAGTCTATGTGTGTCTCTGCACGTGAGATGGGTTTCCTGAATACAGCACACTGATGGGTCCTGACTCCTTATCCAGTTTGCCAGTCTGTGTCTTTTGATTGGAGCATTTAGCCCATTTACATTAAACGTTAATATTGTTATGTGTGAATCTGATCCTGTCATTATGATGTTAGTTGGTTATTTTGCTCGTTAGTTGATGCAGTTTCTTCCTAGCCTCGATGGTCTTTACAATTTGGCATGTTTTTGCAGTGGCTGGTACCGATTGTTCCTTTCCATGTTCAGTGCTTCCTTCAGGAGCTCTTTTAGGGCAGACCTGGTGATGACAAAATCACTCAGCATTTGCTTGTCTGTAAATTATTTTATTTCTCCTTCACTTATGAAGCTCAGTTTGGCGGGATAGGAAATTCTGGGTTGAAAATTCTTTTCTTTAAGAATGTTGAATATTGGCCCCCACTCTCTTCTGGCTTGTAGAGTTTCTGCTGAGGATCAGCTGTTAGTCTGATGGGCTTCCCTTTGTGAGTTACCCGACTTTCTCTCTGGCTGCCCTTAACATTTTTTCCTTCATTTCAACTTTGGTGAATCTGACAATTATGTGTCTTGGAGTTGCCCTTCTCGAGGATATCTTTGTGGTGTTCTCTGTATTTCCTGAATCTGAATGCTGGCCTGCCTTGCTAGATTGGGGAAGTTATCCTGGATAATATCTTGCAGAGTGTTTTCCAACTTGGTTCCATTCTCCCCATCATTTTCAGGTACACCAATCAGACGTAGGTTTGGTCTTTTCACATAGTCCCAAATTTCTTGGAGGCTTTGTTCATTTCTTTTTATTCTTTTTTCTCTAAACTTCCCTTCTCTCTTCATTTCATTCATTTCATCTTCCATCAGCGATACCCTTTCTTCCAGTTGATCGCATCTGCTACTGAGGCTTCTGCAATATTGCGTAGTTCTCGAAACTTGGCTTTCAGCTCCATCGGCTCCTTGAAGCCCTTCTCTCCATTGGTTATTCTGTTATCCATTCTTCTAATTTTTTTTTCAAAGTTTTTAACTTCTTTGCTATGTTTTGAATTTCCTCTCATAGCTCAGAGTAGTTTGATCGTCTGAAGCCTTCTTCTCTCAACTCATCAAAGTCATCCTCCATCCAGCTTTGTTCCGTTGCTGGTGAGGAACTGCGTTCCTTTGGAGGAGGAGTGGTGCTCTGTTTTTTGGAGTTTCCAGTTTTTTTGGTCTGTTTTTTCCCCATCTTTGTGGTTTTATCTACTTTTGTCTTTGATGATGGTGATGTACAGATGGGTTTTTGGTGTGGATGTCCTTTCTGTTTGTTAGTTTTCCTTCTACCAGACAGGACCCTCAGCTGCAGGCTGTTGGAGTTTACTAGAGGTCCACTCCAGACCCTGTTTGGCTGGGTGTCAGCAGCAGTGGCTGCAGAACAGCGGATTTTCGTGAGACCACAAATTCAGCTGTCTGATATTCCTCTGAAAGTTTTGTCTCAGAGGAGTACCCGGTTGAATGAGGTGTCAGTCTGTCCCTACTGGGGGGGTGCCTCCCAGTTAGGCTGCTCAGGGGTGAGGGACCCACTTTAGGAGGCAGTCTGACCGTTCTCAGATCTCCAGCTGCGTGCTGGGAGAACCACTACTCTCTTCAAAATTGTCAGTCAGACAGGGTCATTTAAGACTGTGGAGGTTCTTGCAGAGTTTTTGTTTGTCTGTGCCCTGCCCCCAGAGGTGGAGCCTACAGAGGCAGGCAGGCCTCCTTGAGCTGTGGTGGGCTCCACCCAGTTCGAGCTTCCTGGCTGCTTTGTTTACCTAAGCAAGCCTGGGCAATGGCGGGCGCACCTCCCCCAGCCTTGCTGCCGCCTTGCAGCTTGATCTCAGACTGCTATGCTAGCAATCAGTGAGACTCCATGGGCATAGGACCCTCCGAGCCAGGTGCGGGACACAATCTCCTAGTGTGCCGTTTTCCAGGCCCATTGGAAAAGCACAGTATTTGGATGGGACTGACCCGATATTCCAGGTGCCGTCTGCTTCCCCTTTCTTTGACTAGGAAAGGGAACTCCCTGACCCCTTGTGCTTCCAAAGTGAGGCAGTGCCTCGCCCTCCTTTGGCTCACGCACTGTGCGCTTCACCGACTGTCCTGTATCCACTGTTAGGCAGTCCCAAGTGAGATGAAACTGGTACCTCAAGCAGAAATGCAGAAATCACCCATCTTCTGTGTCGCTGGGGCTAGGAGCTGGAGACCGGAGCTGTTCCTTTCGGCCATCTTGGCTCCACCCCCAGATATTCCTTTTTCCACTATAGGGCTCTTAGTGCTCCAAATGGCCACTTGCAGTTTCTACAGAAAGAGTGTTTGAAATCTACTCTATCAAAAGTAAGGTTCAACTCTGCTAGTCGAATGCACAGATCAGAAAGAATTTTCACAGAATGCTTCAGTGTAGTTATTGTTTGAAGATATTCCTTTTTCCACGATAGGCTGCGTAGCGCTCCAAATGTACACTTGCAGTTTCTACAGAAATAGTGTTCCAAAACTCCTCACTCAAAAGTAAGGTTCAACTCTGTTAGTTGAATTCACAGATCAGAATGAAGTTTCGCAGAAAGCTTCCGTGTAGTTTTTATTTGAAGATATTCAATTTTCCACGATAGGACATGTAGCGCTCCAAATGTCCACTTGCAGTTTCTACAGAAAGAGTGTTTCAAAACTTCTCAATCAAAAGTAAGGTTCAACTCTGTTAGTTGAATGCACAGATCAGAAAGAAGTTTCACAGAATGCTTCTGTGTAGTTTTTATATGAAGAAATTCCTTTCTCCACGAATGGCCGCGTAGCCCTCCAATTGTCCACTTGCAGTTTCTAGTGAAAGAGTGTTTCTAAACTCCTCAATCAAAAGTAAGGTTCAACTCTGTTAGTTGAATGCAGAGATCAGAAAGAAGTTTCACAGAATGCTTGTGAGTAGTTTTTATTTGAAGAAATTTCTTTTTCCACGATTGGCTGAGTAGCACTCAAAATGTCCACTTGCAGTTTCTACAGAAAGAGTGCTTCAATACTCCTCAATCAAAAGTAAGTTTCAATTCTGTTAGTTGAATGCACAGATTGAAAGAAATTTCACAGAATGCTTCTTTGTTGTTTTTATTTGAAGATATTCCTTTTCCCATGACAGGCTGCGTAGCGCTCTGATTGTCCACTGCAGTTTCTACATAAAGTGTGTTTCAAAGCTCCTCAATCACAAGTAAGTTTCAACTCTGTTTGTCGAATGCACAGATCAGAAACAAGTTTCACAGAATGCTTCCCTGTGGTTTATATTTGAAGATATACTTTTCCATGATAGGCCTCTTACCGCTGCAAATGTCCACTTGCAGTTTCTACAGAAAGAGTGTTTCAAAACTCCTCAATCAAAAGTAATGTTCAACTCTGTTTGTTGAATGCACAGATCAGAAAGAAGTTTCACAGAATGCTTCTGTGTAGTTTTTATTTGAAGATATTCCTTTTTACACGAAAGGCCTCTTAGCACTCCAAATGTCCACTTGCAGTTTCTACAGAAAGACGGTTTCAAATCTCGTCAATCAAAAGTAAGGTTCAACTCTGTTAGTCGAATGCACATATCAGAAATAAGTTTCACAGAATTCTTCTGTCTAGCTTTCATTTGAAGATATTCCTTTTTCCACGATAGGTTGCATAGCGCTCCAAATGTTCACTTGCTGTTTCTACAGAAAGAGTGTTTCAAAACTCCTCAGTCAAAAGTAAGGTGCAACTCTGTTAGTCGAATGCACAGATCAGGAAGAAGTTTCACAGAATGATTCTGTGTAGTTTTTATGTGAAGATATCCCTTTTTCCACGATAGGACACATTGCGCTCCAAATGTCCACTTGCAGTTTCTACAGAAAGAGTGTTTCAAAACTCCTCAATCAAAAGTGAGGTTCAACTCTGTTAGTTGCATGCACAGAACAGAAAGGAGTTTCACAGAATGCTTCTGTGTAGTTTTTATTTGAAGATATTTCTTTTTCCACGATAGGACTCTTACCACTCCAAATTTCCACTTGCAGTTTCTACAGAAAGAGTGGTTCAAAACTCCTCAATCAAAAGTAAGGTTCAAATCTGTTAGTTGAATGCACATATCAGAAAGAAGAATCACAGAATTGTTCTGTGTAGTTTTTATTTGAAGATATTTCTTTTTCCACCATAGGCCTCTTAGCGCTCCAAATGTCCACTTGCAGTTTCTACAGAAAGACTGTTTCAAAACTCCTCAATCAAAAGTAAGGTTCAACTCACTTAGTCGAATGCACGGATAAGAAAGAAGTTTCACAGGATGCTTCTGTGTAGTTTTGAATTGAAGATATTCCTTTGTCCACGATAGGCCGCGTAGCACTCCAAATATCCAATTGCATTTTCTACAGAAAGAGTGTTTCAAAACTCCTCAATCAAAAGTGAGGTTTAACTCTGTTAGTCGAATGAACAGATCAGAAAGAATTTTCACAGAATGCTTCTGTTTATTTTTTATTTGAAGATATTTCTTTTTCCAAGATAGGCCGTGTAACGCTCCAAATGTCCACTTTCAGTTTCTAAAGAAAGAGTGTGTCAAAACTCCTCAATCAAAAGTAAGGCTCAACTCTGTTAGTCAAATGCACAGATCTGAAAGAAGTTTAACAGAATGCTTCTGTGTAGTTTTTATTTGAAGATATTCATTTTTCCATGATAGGTGCGTAACGCTCCAAATGTCCATATGCTGTTTCTACAGAAAGAGTGTTTCAAAACGCCTCATTCAAAATTAAGGTTCAACTCTGTTCATCGAATGCTCAGATCAGAAAGAAGTTTCACAGAATGCTTCTGTGTAGTTTTTATTTGAGGATTTTCCTTTTTCCACGGTAGGTGCATCGTGCTCCAAATGCCCAGTTGCTGTTTATACGGAAAGAGTGTTTCAAAACTCCTCAAACAAAAGAATGATTCAACTCTGTTAGTTGAATGCACAGATCAGAAAGAAGTTTCACAGAATGCTTCCGTGTAGTTTTTATTTGAAGATATTCCTTTTTCCACGTTAGGCCGTGTAGCCCTCCAAATGTCCACTTGCATTTTCAACAGAAAGATTGTTTCAAAACTCCTCAATCAAAAGAAAGGTTCTACTCTGTTAATTGAATGCACAGATCAGAAAGAAGTTTCACCGAATGATTCTGTGTAGTTTTTATTTGAAGATATTCCTTTTTCCACGATAGGCCTCTTACCGCTCCAAATGTCCACTTGCAGTTCCTACAGAAAGAGTGTTTCAAAACTCCTCAATCAAACGTAATGTTCATCTCTGTTAGTTGAATGCACAGATCTGAAAGATGTTTCACAGAATTCTATTGTGTAGTTTTTATTTGAAGGTATTCCTTTTTCCACAATAGGTCTCATGGCGCTCCAAATATCCACTTGCAGTTTCTACAGAAAGAGTGTTTCAAAACTCCTCAGTCAAAAGTAAGATTCAATTGTGTTAGTTGAATGCACAGATCAGAAAGAAGTTTCACAGAATGCTTCTGTGTAGTTTTTATTTGAAGATATTCCTTTTTCCATGATAGGCCGCGTAGCGCTCCAAATGTCCAGTTGCAGTTTCTACAGAAAGAGAGTTTCAAAAGTCCTCAATCAAAAGAAAGGTTCAACTCTGTTAGTCGAATGCACAGATCAGAAAGTAGTTTCACAGAATGCTTGTTTGTAATTTTAATTTGAAGATATTCCTTTTTCCACAATGGGTCGTGTAGCGCTACAAATGTACACTTGCAGTTTCTACGGAAAGAGTGTTTCAAAACTCCTCAATCAAAAGTAAGGTTTAACTCTGTTAGTCGTATGCACACATCAGTAAGAAGTTTCACAGAATGCTTCTGTGTAGTTTTTGTTTGAAGATATTCCTTCTTCCATGATAGGCCACATAGCGCCCGAAATGTCCCCTTGCAATTTCTTCAGAAAGAGTGTTTCAAATCTCCTCAATCAAAGTAAGGTTCAACTCTGTTAGTTGAATTCACAGATAAGAAAGAATTTTCGCAGAATGCTTCTGTGTAATTTTTATTTGAAGATATTCCTTTTTCCACGATAGTCCATGTAGCACTCCAAATGTCCACTTGCAGTTTCTACAGAAAGAGTGTTTCAAAATCCTCAATCATAAGTAAGGTTTAATTCTCTTAGTCGAATGCAGAGATCAGAAGGAAGTTTCACAGAATGCTTCTGTGTAGTTTTTATTTGAAGATATTCCTTTTTCCACGATAGTCCGCGTAGCACTCCAAATGTCCACTTGCAGTTTCTACAGAAAGAGTGTTTCAAAACTCCTCAATCATAAGTAAGGTTTAATTCCCTTAGTTGAATGCAGAGATCAGAAGGAAGTTTCACAGAATGCTTCTGTGTAGTTTTTATTTGAAGATATTCCTTTTTCCACGATAGGCCTCTTACTGCTCCAAATGTCCTCTTGCAGTTTCCACAGAAAGATTGTTTCAAAACTCCTCAATCAAAACTAAGGTTCTACTCTGTTAGTTGAATGCAGAGATCAGAAAGAAGTCTGACAGAATGCTTCTGTGTAGTTTTTATTTGACGATATTCCTGTTTGCACGATAGGACTCTTAGCGCTCCAAATGTCCACTTGAAGTTTCTACAGAAATAGTGTTTCAAAACTCCTCAAACAAAAGTAAGTTTCAACTCTGATAGTTCAATACACAGATCAGAAAGTAGTTTCACAGAATGTTTCTGTGTAGTTTTTATTTGAGGATATTCCTTTTTCCACGACAGGCCGCTTAGTGCTCAACATGTCCACTTGAAGTTTCTACAGAAAGAGTGTTTCAAAACTCCTCAATCAAAAGAAAGTTTGAACTCTGTTAGTAGAACGCACAGATCAGAAAGAAGGTTCACAGAATGATTCTGTGTAGTTTTTATTTGAAGATAGTCCTTTTTCCACGATAGGCTGCATACTGCTCCAAATGTCCACTTTCAGTTTCTACTGAAAGAGGGTTTCAAAACTCTTCAATCAAAAGTAAGGTTCAACTCTGTTAGTCGAATGCACAGATCATAAAGAAGTTTCACACAGTGCTTCTGTGTAATTTTTATTTGAAGATATTCCTTTTTCCACGACAGTCTGCGTAGGGTTCTAAATGTCCACTTGCAGTTTCTACAGAAAGAGTGTTTCAAAACTCCTCAATCAAAAGTAAGGTTTAAGTTTGTTAGTCGAATGCACAGATCAGGAAGAAGTTTCACAGAATGAAACTTGATGATATTCCGTTTTCCATGTTAGACCTCTTACCGCTGCAAATATCCACTTGCAGTTTCTACAGAAAGAGTGTTTCAAAACTCCTCAATAAAAAGTAAGTTTCAACTCTGTTAGTTGAATGCGCAGATCAGAAAGAAGTTGCACAGCATGCTTCTGTGTAGTTTTCATTTGAAGATATTCCTTTTTCCACGATAGGACTCTTAGCGCTCCAAATGTCCACTTGCAGTTCCTACAGAAAGAGTGTTTCAAAACTCCTCAATCAAAACTAAGGTTCAACTCTGTTAGTTGAATGAACAGATCAGAAACAAGTTTCACAGACTGCTTCTGTGGAGTTTTTATTTGAAGATATTCCTTTTGCCACGATAGGTCGCATAGCGCTCCAAATGTCCACTTTCAGTTTCTACAGAAAGAGTGTTTCAAAGCACCTCAATCAAAAGTAAGGTTCAACTCTGTTAGTTGAATGCACAGATCAGAATGAGTCTCAGAGAAAGCCTCTGTGTAGTTTTTATTTGAAGATATTCCTTTTTCCACGATATGTCATGTAGCGTTCCAAATGTCCACTTGCAGTCTCTACAGAAAGAGTGTTTCAAAGCTCCTCAATCAAAAGTAAGGTTGAACTCTGGTGGTTGAATGCACAGATCAAAAAGAAGTTTCACAGAATGCTTCTGTGTAGTTTTTATATGAAGATATTCCTTTTTCCACGTTAGGCCATGTATCCCTTGAAATATTCACTTATAGTTTCTACAGACAGAGTGTTACTAAACTCATCAATCAAAAGTAAGGTTCAACTCTGTTAGTTGAATTCACAGACCATAAAGAACTTTCACAGAATGATTCTGTGTAGTTTTTAACTGAAGATATTCCTTTTTCCACGATAGGCCACGTAGCGCTACAAATGTCCACTTGCAGTTTCTACAGAAAGAGTGTTTCAAATCTCCTCAATCAAAAGTAAGCTTCAACTGTTAGTTGAATGCAGAGATCAGGAAGAAGTTTCCCAGAATGCTTCTGTGTAATTTTTATTTGAAGATATTGATTTATCCACGATATTCCACGTAGCGCTCCAAATGTCCACTGGCTGTTTCTACAGAAAGAGTGTTTCAAAACTCCTCAATAAAAAGTAACGTTCAACTCTGTTAGTCGAATGCACAGATCAGAAAGGTGTTTCACAGAACGCTTCTGTGTAGTTTTTATTTCAAGATATTCCTTTTTCCAAGATAGTCCGCATAGCGTTCGAAATGTCCAGTTTCAGTTTCTAGACAAAGAGTGTTTCTAAACTCCTCAATCAAAAGTAAGGTTCAACTCTGTTAGGTGAATGCTCAGATCAGAAAGAAGTTTCATAGAATGATTATCTGTAGTTTTTATTTGAACATATTCCTTTTTCCATGATGTGCCACATAGCGCTCCAAATGTCCACTTGCAGTTTATACAGAAAGAGTGTTTGAAAACTCCTCAATGAAAAGTAAAGTTCAACTCTGTTAGTCGAATGCACATATCAGAAAGAAGATTCACAGAATGCTTCTGTGTAGTTTTTATTTGAAGATATTCCTTTTTCCATTAAAGGTCACAATGCGCTCCAAATGTCCACTTGCAGTTTCTACAGAAAGACTGTTTCAAAACTCCTCAATCAAAAGTAAGGTTCAAGTCTGTTAGTTGAATGCACAGTTCAGTAAAACGTTTCACACAATGCTTCTGTGTAGTTTTTATTTGAAGATGTTCCTTTTTCCATGATAGGCGGCGTAGTGCTCCAGATGTCCACTTGCGGTTTCTACAGAAAGAGTGTTTCAAAACTGCTCAATCAAAAGTGAGGTCCAACACTGTTAGTTGAATGCACAGATCAGAGAGAAGACTCACAGAATGCTTCTGTGTAGTTTTTAATTGAAGATATTCCTTTTTCCACGATTGTCCACATAGCGCTCCAAATGTCCACTTGCAGTTTCTACAGGAGTGTTTCAAAATTCTTTCATCAAAAGTAGGGTTCAACTCTGTTAGTTGAATGCAAACATCAGAAAGAATTTTCACAGAATGCGTCAGTGTAGTTTTTATTTGAAGGTATTCCTTTTTCCACGATAGGCCGCGTAGCGCTCAAAACGTCCACTTGCAGTTTCTACAGAAAGATTGTTTCAAAACTCCTCAATCAAAAGTAAGTTTCAACTCTGTTAGTTGAACGCACAGATCAGTACAAAGTTTCACACAATGCTCCTGTGTAGTTTTTATGTGAAGATATTCCTTTCTCCACGATAGGCCTTGTAGCTCTCAAAATGTCCACTTGCAGTTTCTACAGAAAGAGTGTTGCAAAACTCCGCATTCAAAAGTAAGGTTCAACTCTGTTAGTTGAATTCACAGATCAGAAAGAAGTTTCACAGAATGTCTCTGCGTAGTTTTTATTTGAAGATATTCCTTTTTCCACGATAGGCCACGAAGCGCTCCAAATGTCCACTTGCAGTTTCTAAAGAAAGAGTGTTTGAAAACTCCTCAATCAAAGGTAAGTTTCAACGCTGTTATTTGAATGCACAGATCAGAAAGAAGTTTCACAGAATGCTTCTGTGTAGTTTTTATTTGAAGATATTACTTTTTCGACGATATGCCACTTAGAGCTCCAAATGTCCACTTGCAGTTTCTACAGAAAGAGTGTTGCAAAACTCCGCAATTAAAAGTAAGCTTCAACTCTGTTAGTTGAATTCACAGATCAGAAAGAAGTTTCACAGAGTGTCTCTGCGTAGTTTTTATTTGAAGATATTCCTTTTTCCACGATAGGCCACGAAGCGCTCCAAATGTCCACTTGCAGTTTCTAAAGAAAGAGTGTTTGAAAACTCCTCAATCAAAGGTAAGTTTCAACACTGTTATTTGAATGCACAGATCAGAAAGGTGTTTCACAGAATTCTTCTGTGTAGTTTTTATTTGAAGATATTCCTTTTTCCACAATGGACCGCGTAGCACTCCAAATGTCCACTTGCAGTTTCTACAGAAAGAGTTCTTCAAAAATCCTCAATTAAAAGTAAGGTTCAACTCTGTTATTTGAACGCACAGATCTGAAAGAAGTTTCACAGAATGATGCCGTGTAATTTTTATTTAAAGACATTCCTTTTTCCACAATAGGCTGCGTAGCGCTCCACATGTCAACTTGCATGTTCTACAGAAAGGGTGTTTCAAAACTCCTCAATCGAAAGTGAGGTTCAACACTGTTAGTTGAATGCACATATCAGAAAGAAGTTTCACAGAATTCTTCTGTGTTCTTTTTATTTGAAGATATTCCTTTTTCTGCCATAGGCCATTTAGTGCTTCAAATGTCCACTTGCAGTTTCTACAGAAAGAGTGTTTGAAAACTCCTCAATGAAAAGTAAAGTTCAAATCTGTTAGTCGTATGCACAGATCAGAGATAAGTTTCACAGAATGTTTCTGTGTCGTTTTTATTTGAAGATATTCCTTTTTCCACTAAAGGTCACAAAGCGCTCCAAATCTCCACTTGCAATTTCTACAGAAAGATGGTTTCAAAACTCCTCAATCAAAAATTAGGTTCAACTCTGTTATTTGAATGCACAGATCAGAAAGAAGTTTCAAAGAATGCTTCTGTGTAGTTTTTATTTGAAGATATTTCTTTTCCACGATTGGCCTCTTCTCTCTCCAATTGTCCACTTGTAGTTTTTACAGAAAGAGTTTTTCAAAACTCCTCAATCAAAAGTAACATTCAACTCTGTTAGTTGAATGCACAGATCAAAAAGAAGTTTCACAGAATGCTTCTGTGTTGTTTTTATTTGAAGATATTCCTTTTTGCACGATTGGCCTCTTAGTGCTCAAATTATCTACTTCCAGTCTCTACAGAAAGAGTGTTTCAAAACTCCTCAATCAAAAGTAAGGTTCAACAGTGTTAGTTGAATCAACAGATCAAAAAGAAGTTTCACAGAATGCTTCTGTCTAGTTTTTATTTGAAGATATTCCTATTTCCACGATGGGCAGCGTAGGGCTCCAAATGTCCACTTGCAGTTTCTAAAGAAAGAGTGTTTCAAAACTCCTCAATCAAAAGTAAGCTTCAACTCTGCTAGTTGAATGCACAGATCAGAAAGTAGTTTCACACAATGCTTCGGTGTAATTTTTATTTGAAGATAATCGTTTTTCTGCAATAAGCTGCGTAGTGCTCCAAATGTCAACTTGCAGGGTCTACAGAAAAGGTGTTTCAAAACTGCTCAATAAAAAGTAAAGTTCAACTCTGTTAGTTGAATACAGAGATCAGAAAGAAGTTTCACAGAATGCTTCTGTGCAGTTTTTATTTGAAGATATTCCTTTTTCCACGATAGGCCGTGTAGCGCTCCAAATGTCCACCTGCAGTTTCTACAGAAAGAGTGATTAAAAACTCCTCAATCAAAAGAAAGGTTCAACGCTGTTAGTTGAATGCACAGATCAGCTACAAGTTTCACAGAATGCTTCTGTGTAGCTTTTATCTGGAGATTTAACACTTTAGACGATAGGCCGCGTATCGCTCCAAATGACCACTTGCAGTTTCTATGAAAAGAGTGTCTCAAAAGTCCTCAATCAAAAGTAAGGTTCAACTCTGTTAGTTGAATGCACAGATCAGAAAGAAGTTTCACAGAATGCTTCTGTGCAGTTTTTATTTGAAGATATTCCTATTTCCACGAGAGGACGCATAGCGCTCCAAATGTCCACTTGCAGTTTCCACAGAAAGAGTGCTTCAAAACTCCTCAATCAAAAGTAAGTTTCAACTCTGTTATTCTAATGAACAGATCAGAAAGAAGTTTCACAGAATGCTTCTGTGTAGTTTTCATTTGAAGATATTCCTTTTTCCACGATAGGCCACGTAGCGCTCCAAATGTCCACTTGCAGTTTATACAGAAAGAGTGTTTCAAAACTCCTCAATCAAAAGTAAGGTTCAACTCTGTTAGTTGAATGCACAGATCAGAAAGAAGTTTCACAGAATGCTTCCGTGTAGTTTTTATTTGAATAATTCCTTTCTCCATGATAGGCTGCGTAGCCCTCCAAATATCCACATGCAGTTTATACAGAAAGAGTGTTTCAGAACTCCTCAATCAAAAGTAAGTTTAAACTCCATTAGTTGAATGCACAGATCTGAAAGTAGTTTCACAGAACGCTTCTGTGTAATTTTTATTTGAAGATAATACTTTTTCCACATTAGGCAGCTTAGCGCTCCATATGTAATCTTGCAGTTTCTACAGAAAGGGTGTTTCAAAACTCCTCACTCAAAAGTAAAACTCAACTTATTAGGTGAATGCACAGATCAGAAAGAAGTTTCACAGAATGCTTCTGTGTAGTTTTTATTTGAAGATATTCCTTTTTCCACAATAGGCCGCATAGCGCTCCAAATGTCGACTTGCAGTTTTTACAGAAAGAGTGTTTCAAAACTCCTCAATCAACAGTAAGGTTCAAGTCTGTTACTTGAATGCACAGTTCAGTAAAAAGTTTCACACAATGCTTCTGTGTAGTTTTGATTTGAAGATGTTCCTTTTTCCACGATAGGCCGCGTAGCGCTCCAAATGTCCACTTGCTGTTCCTACAGAAAGTGTGTTTCAAAGCTGCTAAATCAAAAGTAAGGTTCAACAATGTTAGTTGCATGCACAGATCAGAGAGTAGTTTCACAGAATGCTTCTGTGTAGTTTTTATTTGAAGATATTACTTTTTCCACTATAGGCCTCTTAGAGCTCCTAATGTCCACTTGCAGTTTCTACAGAAAGAGTGTTTCAAACGTACTCAATCAAAAGTAAGGTTCAACTCTGTTAGTTGAATGCACAGATCAGAAAGATGTTTCAGAGAATGCTTGTGTGTAGTTTTTATTTGAAGATATTCCTTTTTCCATGATAGGCCGCATAGCGCTCCAAATGTCCACTTGCAGTCTCTACAGAAAGAGTGTTTCAAAACTCCTCAATCAAAAGTAAGGTTCACCTCTGTAAGTTGAATGCACAGATCAGAAAGAACTTTCACAGAATGCTTCTGTGTAGTTTTTATTTGAAGATATACGTTTTTCCACAATAGGCGGCATAGCGCTCCAAATATCCACTTGAAGTTTCTACAGAAAGAGTGTTTCAAAACTTCACAATCCAAAGTGAGGTTCAACTCTGTTAATTGAATGCACAGATCAGAAAGTACTTTCACAGACTGCTTCTGTGTAGTTCTTATTTGAAGATATACGTTTTTCCACAATAGGCGGCCTAGCGCTCCAAATATCCACTTGAAGTTTCTACAGAAAGAGTGTTTCAAAACTTCACAATCCAAAATAAGGTTCAACTCTGTTAACTGAATGCACAGATCAGAAAGAAATTTCATGGAATAATTCTGTGTAGTTTTTATTTGAAGATGTTCTGTTTTCCACTATAGGCCGCATAGCGCTCCAAATGTCGAAATGCAGGTTCTATAGAAAGGGTGTTTCGAAACTCCTCAATCAAAAGTAAGTTTCAACTCAGTTAATTGAATGCACAGATCAGAAAGATGTTTCACAGAATTACTCTGTGTATTTTTTGTTTGAAGATATTCCTTTTTCCACAATAGGACGTGTAGCGCTCCAAATGTCCACTTGCGGTTTCTACAGAAAGGGTGTTTCAATACTGCTCAATCAAAAGTAAGGTTCAAATCTGTTAATTGAATGCACAGATCAGAGAGAAGTTTCACAGAATGCTTCTGTGTAGTTTTTATTTGAAGATATTCCTTTTTCCACTATAGGGCACATAGCACTTCAAATGTCCACTTGCAGTTTCTACAGAAAGAGTGTTTCAAAACTCTTCCATCAAAAGTAAGGTTCAACTCTGTTAGTTGAATGCACACATCAGAAAGAGTTTTCACAGAATGCTTCAGTGTACATTTATTTGAAGATATTCCTTTTCCACGATAGGCCGCATAGTGCTCCAAATGTCCACTTGCAGTTTCTACAGAAAGAGTGTTTCAAAAGTCCTCAACCAAAAGTAAGGTTCAAGTCTGTTAGTTGAATGCACAGATCAGTACAAAGTTTCACACAATGCTTCTGTGGAGTTTTTATTTGAAGATATTCCTTTCTCCACGATAGGCCTGATAGCGCCCCAAATTTCCACTTGCAATTTCTACAGAAAGAGTGTTGCAAAACTCGGCAATCAAAAGTAAGTTTCGACACTGTTAGTTGAATTCACAGATCAGAAAGAAGTTTCACAGAATCCTTCTGTGTAGTTTTCATTTGAAGATATTCCTCTTTCCATGATAGGCCGCGTAGCGCTCCAAATGTCAGCTTGCATGTTCTACAGAAATGGTGTTTCAAAACTCCTCAATCAAAAGTAGGGTTCAACTCTGTTAGTTGAATGCGCAGATCAGAAAGAAGTTTCACAGAATGCTTCTGTGTAGTTTTTATTTGAAGATATTCCTTTTTCCACGATAGCCCACGTAGCAATCAAATTTCCACTTGCAGTTTCTACAGAAAGAGTGTTTGAAAACTCGTCAATCAAATGTAAGTTTCAAATCCCTTGGTTGAATGCACAGATGAGAAAGACGTTTCACAGAATGCTTCTGTGTAGTTTTTATTTGAAGATATTCCTTTTTCCATGATAGGCTGCATAGCACTCCTATTGTCCACTTGCAGTTTCCACAGAAAGAGTGTCTCAAAACTACTCAATCAAAAGTAAGGTTCAATTCCGTTGGTTGAATTCACAGATCAGAAAGAAGTTCACAGAATTATTCTGTGTAGTTTTTATTTGAGGATATTCCTTTTTCCCCGAAGGGCTGCTTACCACTCCAAATGTCTACTTGCAGTTGCTACAGAAAGCGTGTTTCAAATTCCTCAATCAAAAGTAATTTTCAACTCAGTTATTTGAATGCACAGATCAGAAAGAAGTTTCACAGGATGCTTCTGTGTAGTTTTTATTTGAAGGTTTTCCTTTTTCCATGAAAGGCCGCATAGTGGTCCAAATGTGCACTTGCAGTTTCCTCAGAAAGAGTGTTTCAAAACTCCTCAATCAAAAGTACGGTTCAACTCTGTTAGTTCAATGCACAGATCAGAAAATAGTTTAACAGAATGCTTCTCTGTAGTTTTTATTTGAAGATAGTCCTTTTTCCTCGACAGGCCGCATAGCGCTCCAAATGTCCACTTGCAGTTTCTACAGAAAGTGAGATTCAAAGCTCCTCAATAAAAAGTAAGTTTCCACTCTGTTAGTTGAATGCACAGATCAGAGAGTAGTTTCACAGAATGCTTCTGTGTAGTTTTTATTTGAAGATATTCCTTTTTCCACAATAGGTCGCCTAGCCCACAAAATGTCCACTTCCACTTTCAACAGAAAGAGTGTTTCACAACTCCTCAATCAAAAGTAAGGTTCAACTCAGTTAGTTGAATGCACAGATAAGAAAGAAGTTTCACAGAATGCTTCTGTGTAGTTTTTATTTGAAGATATTCCTTTTTCAACGATAGGCCTCTTAGAGCTCCAAATGGCCACTTGCAGTTTCTACAGAAAGAGTGTTTCAAATCTCCTCTATCAAAAGTAATTTTCAACCACGTTATTTGAATGCAAAGATCAGAAAGAAGTTTCACAGAATGTTTCTGTGTAGTTTTTATTTGAAGATATTCCTTTTTCCAAGATAGGCCGTGTAGCGCTCCAAATGTCGACTTCCACTTTCTACAGAAAGAGTGTTTCACAACTCCTCAATCGACAGTAAGGTTGAGCTCTGTTAGTTGAATGCACAGATCAGAGAGAAGTTTCAAAGAATGCTTCTGTGTATTTTTTTTTAAGATATTCCTTTTTCCATGATAGGCGGCATAGCCCTCCAAATGTCCACTCGCAGTTTCTACATAAAAAGTGTTTCAAAACTCCTCAATCAAAAGTAAGGTTGAAATCTGTTAGTTGAATGCACACATCAGAAAGTATTTTCACAGAATGCTTCTGTGTAGTTTTTATTTGAAGATATTACTTTTTCCATGATAGGCCGCGTAGTGCTCTAAAAGTCCAATTGCAGTTTCTACAGAAGGAGTGTTTCAAAACTCCTCAATCAAAAGTAACATTCAAGTCTGTTAGTTGAATGCAGAGATCAGTACAAAGTTTCACACAAGGCTTCTGTGTAGTTTTTATTTGAAGATATTCCTTTTACTACCATAGGCGGCGTAGCGTTGCAAATGTCCACTCAGGTTTCTACAGAAAGGGTGTTTCAAAAATGCTCAATCAAAAGTAAGGTTCAACTCTGTTAGTTGAAAGCACAGATCATAGAGATGTTTCACAGAATGCTTCTGTGTAGTTTTTATTTGAAGATATTACTTTTTCCACTATAGGCTGTGTAGTGCTCCAAATATCCACTTGCAGTTTCAACAGAAAGAGTGTTTCAAAACTCCTCAATCAAAAGTAAGGTTCAACTCTGTTAATCGAATGCACAGATCAGTACAAAGTTTCACACATTGCTTCTGTATAGTTTTTATTTGAAGATATTACTTTCTCCATGATAGGCCTCATAGCGCTCCAAATGTCCACATGCAGTTTCTACAGAAAGAGTGTTGCAAAAATCCGCAATCAAAAGTAAGGTTCAACTCTGTTAGTCGAATGCACTCGTAAGAAAGAAGTTCCACAGAATGCTTCTGTGTAGTTTTTATTTGAATATATTTCTTATTACACGATAGGCCGTGTAGTGCTCCAAATGTCCACTTGCAGTTTCTAAAGAAATAGTGTTTGAAAACTCCTCAATCAAAGGTAAGGTTCAACCCTGTTAGTTGAATGCAGAGATCGGAAAGAAGTTTCACAGAATGCTTCTGTGTAGTTTTTATTTGAAGCTATTCCTTTTTCCACGATAGACCGCATAGCACTCCAAATGTCCACTTCTAGTTTGTACAGAAAGAGGGTTTCAAAACTCCTCAATTAAAAGTCAGGTTCAACTCTCTTATTTGAATGCACAGATCTGAAAGAAGTTTCACAGAATGCTTCTGTGTAATTTTGATTTGAAGATATTCCTTTTTCCACAATAGGCTGCGAAGCGCTCCGAATGTCAACTTGCAGGTTCTACAGAAAGGGTGTTTCAAAGCTCCGCAATCAAAAGTAGGGTTCAACTCTGTTAGTTGAATGCGCAGATCAGAAAGAAGTTTCACAGAATACTTCTGTGTAGTTTTCATTTGAAGATATTCCTTTTTCAACGATAGCCCACTTAGCGCTCCAAATTTCCACTTGCAGCTTCTACAGAAAGAGTGTTTAAAACCTCATCAATCAAATGTAAGGTTCAAATCTGTTAGTTGAATGCACAGATCAGAAAGAAGTTTAAAAGAATGCTTCTGTGTAGTTTTTATTTGAAGATATTCCTTTTTCCACAATAGGCAGCGTAGCGCTCCAAGTGTCCATTCACAGGGTCTACTGAAAGAGATTTTCAGAACTCCTCAGTTAAAGGTAAGGTTCAACCCTGTTATTTGAGTGCAAAGATCGTAAAGAAGTTTCACAGAATGCTTCTGTGTAGTTTTATTTGAAGATATTCCTTTTTCCACAATAGGTCGCCTAGCCCTCAAAATGTCCACTTCCACTTTCAACAGAAAGAGTGTTTCACAACTCCTCAATCAAAAGTAAGGTTGAACTCTGTTAGTTGAATGCACTGATCAGAAAGAAGTTTCACAGAATGCTTCTGTGTAGTTTTTATTTGAAGATATTCCTTTTTCAACGATAGGCCTCTTAGAGCTCCAAATGGCCACTTGCAGTTTCTACAGAAAGAGTGTTTCAAATCTCCTCTATCAAAAGTAATTTTCAACCACGTTATTTGAATGCAAAGATCAGAAAGAAGTTTCACAGAATGTTTCTGTGTAGTTTTTATTTGAAGATATTCCTTTTTCCAAGATAGGCCGTGTAGCGCTCCAAATGTCGACTTCCACTTTCTACAGAAAGAGTGTTTCACAACTCCTCAATCGAAAGTAAGGTTGAGCTCTGTTAGTTGAATGCACAGATCAGAAAGAAGTTTCATAGAATGCTTCTGTGTATTTTTTTTTAAGATATTCCTTTTTCCATGATAGGCGGCATAGCCCTCCAAATGTCCACTTGCAGTTTCTACATAAAAAGTGTTTCAAAACTCCTCAATCAAAAGTAAGGTTGAAATCTGTTAGTTGAATGCACACATCAGAAAGTATTTTCACAGAATGCTTCTGTGTAGTTGTTATTTGAAGATATTCCTTTTTCCATGATAGGCCGCGTAGTGCTCTAAAAGTCCAATTGCAGTTTCTACAGAAGGAGTGTTTCAAAACTCCTCAATCAAAAGTAAGATTCAAGTCTGTTAGTTGAATGCAGAGATCAGTACAAAGTTTCACACAAGGCTTCTGTGTAGTTTTTATTTGAAGATATTCCTTTTACTACCATAGGCGGCGTAGCGTTGCAAATGTCCACTTGGGGTTTCTACAGAAAGGGTGTTTCAAAAATGCTCAATCAAAAGTAAGGTTCAACTCTGTTAGTTGAATGCACAGATCAGAAAGAAGTTTCACAGAATGCTTCTGTGTAGTTTTTATTTGAAGATATTCCTTTTTCCACTATAGGCTGCGTAGTGCTCCAAATATCCACTTGCAGTTTCAACAGAAAGAGTGTTTCAAAACTCCTCAATCAAAAGTAAGGTTCAACTCTGTTAATCGAATGCACAGATCAGTACAAAGTTTCACACATTGCTTCTGTATAGTTTTTATTTGAAGATATTACTTTCTCCACGATAGGCCTCATAGCACTCCAAATGTCCACATGCAGTTTCTACAGAAAGAGGGTTTCAAAAATCCGCAATCAAAAGTAAGGTTCAACTCTGTTAGTTGAATGCACTCGTAAGAAAGAAGTTCCACAGAATGCTTCTGTGTAGTTTTTATTTGAATATATTTCTTATTACACGATAGGCCGTGTAGTGCTCCAAATGTCCACTTGCAGTTTCTAAAGAAATAGTGTTTGAAAACTCCTCAATCAAATGTAAGGTTCAACCCTGTTAGTTGAATGCAGAGATCAGAAAGAAGTTTCATAGAATGCTTCTGTGTAATTTTTATTTGAAGATATTACTTTTTCTACGATAGGTTTCTTAGAGCTCCAAATATCCACTTGCAGTTTCTACAGAAAGAGTGTTTCAAAACTACTCAATCAAAAGTAAGGTTCAACTCTGTTAGTTGAATGCAAAGATCAGAAAGAAGTTTCACAGAATGCTTCTGTGTAGTTTTTATTTGAAGATATTCCTTTTTCCACGATAGACCGCATAGCACTCCAAATGTCCACTTCTAGTTTGTACAGAAAGAGGGTTTCAAAACTCCTCAATTAAAAGTCAGGTTCAACTCTCTTATTTGAATGCACAGATCTGAAAGAAGTTTCACAGAATGCTTCTGTGTAATTTTGATTTGAAGATATTCCTTTTTCCACAATAGGCTGCGAAGCGCTCCAAATGTCAACTTGCAGGTTCTACAGAAAGAGTGTTTCAAAGCTCTGCAATCAAAAGTAGGGTTCAACTCTGTTAGTTGAATGCACAGATCAGAAAGAAGTTTCACAGAATACTTCTGTGTAGTTTTCATTTGAAGATATTCCTTTTTCAACAATAGCGCGCGTAGCGCTCCAAATTTCCACTTGCAGCTTCTACAGAAAGAGTGTTTAAAACCTCGTCAATCAAATGTAAGGTTCAACTCTGTTAGTTGAATGCACAGATCAGAAATAAGTTTAAAAGAATGCTTCTGTGTAGTTTTTATTTGAAGATATTCCTTTTTCCACGATAGGCAGCGTAGCGCTCCAAGTGTCCATTCACAGGTTCTACTGAAAGAGATTTTCAGAACTCCTCAATTAAAGGTAAGGTTCAACCCTGTTATTTGAGTGCAAAGATCATAAAGAAGTTTCACAGAATGCTTCTGTGTAGTTTTATTTGAAGATATTCCTTTTTCCACAATAGGTCGCCTAGCCCTCAAAATGTCCACTTCCACTTTCAACAGAAAGAGTGTTTCACAACTCCTCAATCAAAAGTAAGGTTGAACTCTGTTAGTTGAATGCACTGATCAGAAAGAAGTTTCACAGAATGCTTCTGTGTAGTTGTTATTTTAAGATATTCCTTTTACCATGATAGGCACGTAGCGCTCCAAGTTCCCACTTGCAGTATCTGCAGAAAGAGTGTTTCAAAACTCCTCAATCAAAAGTAAGGTTCAACTCTGTTATTTGAATGCACAGATGAGAAAGAAGTTTCACAGAATGATTCTGTGTAGTTTTTATTTGAAGGTATTCCTATTTCCACGATAGGCCGCGAAGCGCTCCAAACGTGCACTAGCAGTTTATACAGTAAGAGTGTTTCAAAGCTCCTGAATCAAAAGTAAGTTTCAACTCTGATAGTCGAATGCACAGATCAGAAAGAACTTCCACAGAATGCTTCTGCGTAGTTATTATTTGAAGATATTCCTTTTTCCACTCTAGGCCCCTTAGCGCTCCGAATGTCCACTTGCAGTTTCTACAGAAAGAGTGTTTCAAAACACCCCAATCAAATGAAAGGTTCAACTCTGTTTATTGAATTCAGAGATCAGAAAGAAGTTTCACAGAAAGCTTTTCCGTAATTTTTATTTGAAGTTATTCGTTTTTCCACGATAGACCGTGTAATGCTCTAAATATCCACTTGCAGATTGTACAGAAAGAGTGTTTCAGAACTCCTCAATCACAAGTAGGGTTCAACTCTGTTATTTGAATGCACAGATAAGAAAGAAGTTTCACAGAATGCTTCTGTCTATTTTTTATTTGATGATATTACTTTTTCCACGATAGGCAGCGTAGCACTCAATATGTCCACATGCAGTTTATACAGAAAGAGTGTTTCAAAACTCCTCAATCAAAAGTAAGGTTTATCTCTGTCAGTTGAATGCACAGATTAGAAAGAAGTTTCACAGAATGCTTCTGTGTAGTTTTTATTTGAAGATATACCTTTCTTCACGATAGGCCATGGAGCGCTCCAAATGTCCACTTGCAGTTCCTATAGAAAGAGTGTTTCAAAACTCCTCAATCAAATGTAAGTTTCAACTCTGTTACTTGAATGCACAGATCAGAAAGAAGTTTCACAGAATGCTTCTGTGAAGTTTTATTTGAGGATATTCCTTTTTCCATGATAGGCCGCGTAGAGCTCCAATTGCCCACTTGCAGTTTCCACAGAAAGAGTGTTTCAATACTCCTCAATCAAAAGTAAGGTTCAACTCTGATAGTTGAATGCACAGATGGGAAATAAGTTTCACACAATGCTTCTGTGTAGTTTTTATTTGAAGTTATTCCTTTTTCCACGATACGCCGAGTAGCGCTCCAATTGTCCACTTGCTGTTTCCACAGAAAGAGTGCTTCAATACTCCTCAATCAAAACTAAGGTTCAACTCTGATATTTGAAAGCACTGATCAGAAAGTTGTTTCATGGAATGCTTCTGAGCAGTTTTTATTTGAAGATATTACTTTTTCCACAATAGGTTGCATAGCACTCGAAATGTCCAATTGCAGTTTCTACAGAAAGAGTGTTTCAAAACTTCTCAATCAAAAGTAAGGTTCAACTCTGTTAGTTCAAAGCGCATAACAGAAAAAGTTTCACAGAATACTTCTGTGTAGCTTTTATTTGAAGATATATCTTTTTCTACTATAGGCCGCTTAGCGCTCCAAATGACCTCTAGCCGTTTATACAGAAAGAGTTTTTCAAAGCTCCTCAACTGAAAGTAAGGTTCAACTCTGTTAGTTGAATGCACAGATGAGAAAGAAGTTTCACAGAATGCTTCTGTGTAGTTCATATTTGAAGATATTCCTTTTTCCAATATAGGACGCATAGCGCTCAAATGTCCACTTGCAGTTCCTACAGAAAGAGTGTTTCAAAACTCCTCAATCAAAAATAAGTTTCAACTCTGTTAGTTGAATGCCCAGATCAGAAAGAAGATTCACACAATGCTTCTGTGTAGTTTTTATTTGAAGATATTCCTTTTTCCACGATATGCCGCGTAGCGCTCCAAATGTCCACTTGTAATTCCCACAGAAACAGTGTTCCAAAACTCCTCAATCAAAACTTAGTTTCAACTCTGTTAGTTTTATACACAGATCAGAAAGAATTTTCACAGAATACTTCTGTGCAGTTTTTAATTGAAGATATTCCATTCTCCACGGTAGGCCTCGTGCCGCTCGAAATGTCCACTTGCAGTTCCTACAGAAAGATTGTTTCAAAACTCCTCAAGCAAAAGTAAGGTTCAACTCTGTTAGTTGAATGCACAGATTAGAAAGAAGTTTCACAGAATGCTTCTGTGTAGTTTTTATTTGAAGATCATCCTTTTTCCACGATAGGCCACGTAGCGCTCCAAATATCCACTTGCAGTTTCTACAGAAAGACTGTTTCAAAACTCCTCAATCAAAAGTAAGTTTCAACTCTGTTAGTTGAAGGCACAGATCAGAAAGAATTTTCACAGTATACTTCTGTGTAGTTTTTATTTGAAGATATTTCTTTTTCCACGATAGTCCACGTAGCACTCCAAATGACCAACTGCAGTTTCTACAGAAAGTCTGTTTCAAATCTCCTCAATCAAAGGGTAGGTTCAAATCTGTTAGTTGAATGCAAAAATCATAAAGAAGTTTCACAGAATGCCTCTGTGTAGTTTTTATTTGAAGATATTCCTTTTTCCACGATAGGCCGTGTAGTGCTCCAAATGTCCACTTGCAGTTTCTACAGAAAGAGTGTTTCAACACTCCTCAATCAAAACTAAGGTACAACTCTCTTAGTTGAATGCACAGATCAGAAAGTAGTTTCACAGAATACTTCTGTGTAGATTTTCTTTGAAGATACTCCTTTTTCCACGATAGGCAGCGTAGCGCACCAAATGTCCACTTGCAGTTTCTACAGAAAGAGTGTTTCAAAACTCATCAAACAAAGTAAGTTTCAACTATTTTAGTTGAATGCACAGTTCAGGAAGAAGTGTCACAGAATGCTTCTGTGTAGTTTTTATTTAAAGATATTCTTTTCTCCACGATAGGCCTCGTAGCAATCCAAATGTAAACTTGTAGTTTCTACAGGAAGAGTGGGTCAAAACTCCTCAATTAAAATTAATGTTCAACTCTGTTTGTTGAATGCACAGACCTGAAAGAAGTTTTACTGAATGACTCTGTGTAGTTTTTATTTGAAGGTATTCCATTTTCCACGATAGGCCGCGGAGTACTCCAAATTTCCACTTGCAGTTTCTACAGAAAAAGTGTTTCCCAACGACTCAATTAAAAGTAGGGTTCAAATCTGTTAGTTGAATGCACAGATCAGAAAGAAGTTTCACAAAATCCTTCTGTGTAGTTTTTATATGAAGATATTCCTCTTTCCACGATATGCAGCGTAGCGCACAAAGTGACTACTTGCAGTTTCTACAGAAAGAGTGTTTCAAAACTCCTCAAACAAATTAGGGTTCAACTATTTTAGTTGAAAGCACAAATCAGGAAGAAGTGTCACAGAATTCTTCCGTGTAATTTTTATTTGAAGATATTCTTTTCTCTATGATAGGCCTTGTAGCACTCCAAATGTCCACTTGCAGTTTCTACAGGAAGAGTGTGTCAAAACTCCTCAATCAAAAGTAAGGTTCAACTCTGTTAGTTGAATGCACAGATCAGAAAGAAGTTGCACAGAAAGCTTCAGTGTAGTTTTTATTTGAAGGTATTCCATTATCCACGATTGGCTGTATAGTGCTCCAAATGTCCACTTGCTGTTCTACAGAAAGACTGTTTCAAAACTCCTCAATAAAAGTAAGGTTCAACTCTGTTAGTTGAATGCACAGATCAGAAAAAAGTTTCACAGAATGATTCTGTGTAGTTTTTCTTTGAATATATTCCTTTTCCCACGATAGGCCGCGTAGCGCACAAAATGTCAACTTGCAGTTTCTACAGAAAGAGTGTTTGAAAACTCCTCAATCAAAATGAAGGTTGAACTCTGTTAGTTCAATGCACAGATCAGAAAGAAGTTTCACAGAATGCTTCTGTGTAGTTTTTATTTGAAGATATTCCTTTTTCCACGATAGGCCGTGTAGCCCTCCAACAGTCCACTTGCAGTTTCTACAGAAAGAGTGTTTCAGAACTGCTCAATCAAAAGTAATGTTCAACTCGGTTTGTTGAATGCACAGATCAGAAAGACGTTTCACAGAATTCTTCTGTGTAGTTTTAATATGTAGGTACTTCTTTTTCCACGATGGGCCACGTAGCGCTCAAAATCTCCACTTGCAGTTTCTACTGAAAGAGTGTTTCAAGACTCCTCAATCAAAAGTAAGGTTTAACTCTGTTAGTTGAATGTACAGATCAGAAAGAATTTTCACAGAATGCTTCTGTGTAGTTTTTATTTGAAGATATTCATTTTTCCACGATATGCCGCGTAGCGCTCCAAATGTCCACTTTAGTTACTTCAGACACAGTGTTTCAAATCTCCTCAATCAAAAGTAAGGTTTAACTCTGTTAGTTGAATGCACAGATCAGAAAGAAGTTTCACAGAATGTTACTGTGTAGTTTTTATTTGAAGATATTCCTTTTTATGTGATTGACTGCACAGCGCTCCAAATGTCCACTTGCAGTTTCTACAGAAAGAGTATTTCAAAACTACTCAATCAAACGTAAGGTTCAAGTCTGTTAGTCGAATACACAGATCAGAAAGAAGTTTGACAGAATTTTCCTCTGTAGTTTTTATTCGAAGACATTCCTTTTTCCACTACAGGCCCCTTGGTGCTCAGAATGCCCACTTGCCGTTTCTACTGAAAGAGTGTTTCAGAACTCCTCAATCAAAAGTAAGGTTCAACTCCGTTAGTTGAATGCACAGATCAGAAAGAAGTTTCACAGAATACTTCTGTGTACTTTTTATTTGAAGATATTCCTTTTTCCATTACAGGCCCCTAAGCGCTCCGAATATCCTCTTGCAGTTTCTACAGAAAGAGTGTTTCAGAACTCCTCAATCAAAAGTAACGTTCAACTCTCTTAGTTGAATGCACAGATCGGAAGGTACTTTCACAGAATGCTTCTGTGTAGTATTTATTTGAAGAGATTCCTTTTTCCAGTGTAGGCCACTTAGCGCTCCAAATGTTCACTTTCAGTTTTTACAGAAGAGTGTTTCAGAACTCCTCAATCAAAAGTAAGGCTCAACTCTGTTAGTTGAATGCACAGTTCAGAAAGAAATTTCACAGAATGCTTCTGTGTAGTTTTGATTAGAAGATATTCCTTATTCCACTATAGGACCCTCAGTGCTCCGAATAGCCACTTGCAGTTTCTACAGTAAGAGTTTTTCAGAGCTCCTCAATTAAATGTAAGGTTTAACTCTGTTAGTTGAATGTGATGATCAGAAAGAAGTTTCACAGAATGCTTCTGTGTAGTTTTTAGTTGAAGGTAATCCTTTTTCCACTATAGGCCCCTTAGCGCTCTGAATGTCCACTTGTGGTTTCTATGAAAAGAGTGTTTCAGAACTCCTCAATCAAAAGTGAGGTTCAACTCTGTTACTTGAATGCACAGATCAGAAAGAAGTTTCACAGAATGCTTCAGTGTATTTTTTAATTGAATATATTCCTTTTTACACTATAAGCCCTCTAGCGATCTGAATGTCCAATTGCAGAATCTATGGAAAGAGTGTTTCAGAACTCCTCAATCGAAATTAAGGTTCAGATCTGTTACTTCAATGCACAGATCAGAAGGAAGGTCCACAGAATGATTCTGTGTACTTTTAATTTGAAGATATTCCTTTTTCCATTTAAGGAACCTTAGCGCTGCGAATGTCCACTTGCAGTTTTTTCAGAAAGAGTGTTTCAGAACTCCTCAATCAAAAGTAATGTTCAACTCTGTTAGTTGAATGCACAGATCAGAAGGAAGTGTCACAGAATGCTTCTGTGTAGTATTTATTTGAAGAGATTCCTTTTTCCACTATAGGCCCCTTAGCGCTCCAATTGTTCACTTTCAGTTTTTACAGAAAGAGTGATTCAGAACTCCTCAATCAAAAGAAAGGTTCAACTCTGTTAGTTGAAAGCACAGTTCAGAAAGAAGTTTCACAGAATAATTCTGTGTAGTTTTGATTAGAAGATATTCGTTATTCCACTATAGGACCATCAGCGCTCTGAGTGTCCACCTGCAGTTTCTACAGTAAGAGTGTTTCAGAACTGCTCAATCAAAAGTAAGGTTCAACTCTGTTAGTTGAATGCACAGATCAGAAAGAATTTTCACACAATGCTTCTGTGTACTTTTTATTTGAAGATATTCCATTTTCCATTATAGGCTCCTTAGCGCTCTGAATGTCCACTTGCAGTTTCTACAGAAACAGTGTTTCAGAAGTCCTCAATCAAAGTAATTTTTAACTCCGTTAGTTGAATGCACAGATCAGAAAGAAGTTTCACAGAATGCTTCAGTGTAGTTTTTATTTGAAGATGTTTCTTTTCCCACTATAGGCCCCTTACCGCTCCGAATGTCCACTTGCAGTTTCTACAGAAAGAGTTTTTCAGAACTTCTCAATGAAAAGGAAGGTTCAACTCTGTTAGTTGAATGCACAGATCAGAAGGATGTTTCACAGAATACTTCTGTGTAGTTTTTATTTGAAGATATTCCTTTTTCCACTATAGGCCCCTAAGCGCTCTGAATGTCCACTTGCAGTTTCAACAGAAAGAGTGTTTCAGAACTCCTCAATCAAAATTAAGTTTCAACTCTGTTAGCTGAATGCACAGATCAGAAAGAAGTTTCACAGAATGCTTCTGTGTACTTTATATTTGAAGATATTCCTTCTTCCACTTTAGGCCCCTTAGGGCTCCAAATGTCAAATTGCAGTTTTTTCAGAAAGAGTGTTTCAGAACTCCTCAATAAAAAGTAAGGTTCAACTCTGTTAGTTGAATGCAAAGATCAGAAAGAAGTTTCACAGAATGCTTCTGTGTAGTTTTTATATGAAGATATTCGTTTTTACACTACAGGCCCCTTAGTGCGTGGAATGTCCACTTACAGTTTCTACAGAAAGAGTGTTTCAGAACTCCTCCATCAAAAGTAAAGTTCAATTCAGTTACTTGAATGCACAGATCAGAAAGTAGTTTCAAAGAATGCCTCTGTGTAGTTTTTATTTGAAGATATTCCTTTTTCCACTATAGGCCCCGTAGCGCTCCGAATGTCCACTTGCAATTTCTACAGAAAGAGTGTTTCAGAGCTCCTCAATTAAATGTAAGTTTTAACTCTGTTAGTTGAATGTGAGGATCAGAAAGAAATTTCACACAATGCTTCTGTGTAGTTTTTATTTGAAGGTATTCCTTTTTCCACTATAGGCCCCTTAGCGCTCCGAATGTCCACTTGCAGTTTCTACAAAAAGAGTGTTTCAGAACTCCTCCATCAAAAGAAAGGTTCAATTCTGTTACTTGAATGCACAGATCAGAAAGAAGTTTCACAGAATGCTTCAGTGTAGTTTTTACTTGAATATATTTCTTTTTACACTATAAGCCCCCTAGCGCTCTGAATGTCCACATGCAGTTTCTACAGAAAGAGAGTTTCAGAACTCCACAATTGAAATTAAGGTTCAAATCTGTTACTTCAATGCACAGATCAGAAGGAAGTTTCACAGAATGCTTCTGTGTACTTTTAATTTGAAGATATTCCTTTTTCCACTATTGGCCCCTTAATGCTCCGAATGTCCACTTGCCGTTTCTACAGAAAGAGTGTTTCAGAACTCCTCAATCAAAAGTAAGGTTCAACTCTGTTATTTGAATTCACAGATCAGAAAGAAGTTTCACAGAATGCTTCTGTGTACTTTTTATTTGAAGATATTCGTTTTTCTAGTATAGGCTGCTATGCACCCGGAATGTCTATTTACAGTTTCTACAGAAAGAGTGTTTCAGAACTCCTGAATCAAAAGTAAGGTCCAACACTGCTAGTTGAATGCATAGATCAGAAGGCTGTTTCACAGAATGCTTCTGTGTCGTTTTTATTTGATAATATTCCTTTTTCCATTACAGGCCCCTTAGCGCTCCAAATTTTCACTTGCAGTTTCTACAGAAAGAGTGTTTCAGAACCCCTCAATCAAAAGTAAGGTTCAATTCTGTTAGTTGAATTCACAGATCACAAAGAAGTTTCAAAGAATGCTTCTGTGTAGTTTTTATTTGAAAATATTCCTTTTTCCACTAGAGGCCCCTTAGCGCTCCGAATGTCAACTTGCAGTTTCTACAGAAAGAGTCAGAACTGCTCAATCAAAAGTAAGGATCAACTCTCTTAGTTGAATGCACATATCAGAAAGAAGTTTCACAGAATGCTTCTGTGTAGTTTTTATTTGAAGATATTCCTTTTTCCACTATAGTACCCTTAGCTCTCCGAATGTGCAATTTCAGTTTCTACAGAAAGGGTGTTTCAGAACTCCTCAATGAAAAGTAAGTTTCAACTCTGTTAGTTGAATGCACAGATCAGAAAGTAGTTTCACAGAATGCTTCCGGGTAGTTTTTATTTGAAGATCTTCCTTTTTCCACTAGTGGCCCCTTAGCCCTCCGAATGTCCACTTGCAGTTTCTACAGAAAGAGTGTTTCAGAACTGCTCGATCAAATGTAAGGTTCAATTCTCTTAGTTGAATGCGACGATCAGAAAGGAGTTTCACAGAATGCTTCTGTGTAGTTTTTATTTGAAGATCCTCCTTTTTCCACTATAGGCCCCTTAGGGCTCTGAATGTCCGCTTGCAGTTTCTACAGAAAGACTGTTTCAGAGCTCCTCAATCAAAAGTAAGGTTCAACTCTGTTAGTTGAATGCACAGATCAGAAATTAGTTTCACAGAATGCTTCAGTGTACTTTTTATTTGAAGATATTCGTTTTTCCACTATAGGCCCCTTAGTGCTCCGAATGTCTACTTACACTTTCTACAGAAAGAGTGTTTCAGAACTCTTCAATCAAAAGTAAGGTTCAACTCTGTTAGTTGAATGCACAGATCAGAAGGAAGTTTCACAGAATGCTTCTGTGTCATTTTTATTTGATAATATTCCTTTTCCACTACAGGCCCCTTAGCGCTCCAAATGTCGACTTGCAATTTCTTCAGAAAGTGTGTTTCAGAACTCCTAAATCAAAAATAAGCTTCAACTCTGTTTGTTGAATTCACAGATCAGAAAGAAGTTTCACAGAATGCTTCTGTGTAGTTTTTGTTTGAAAATATTCCTTTTTCCACTATAGGCCCCTTAGCGCTCCGAATGTCCACTTGCATTTTATACAAAAATAGTGTTTCAGAACTCCTGAATCAAAAGTAAGGTTCTACTCTGTTAGTTGAATGCACACATCAGAAATAAGTTTCACAGAATGCTTCTGTGTAGTTTTTATTTGAAGATATTCCTTTTTCCAGTATAGACCCCTTATCGCTCCAAACGTCCACTTGCTGTTTCTACAGAAAGAGTGTTTCAGAAGTGCTTAATCAAATGTAAGGATAAACTCTCTTAGTTGAATGCACAGATCTGAAAGAAGTTTCACAGAATGCTTCTGTGTAGTATTTGTTTGAAGAGATTACTTTTTCCACTATAGGCCCCTTACCGCTCTGAATGTCCACTTGCAATTTTTACAGAAAGAGTATTTAAGAACTCCTCGATCAAAACTAAGGTTTAACTCTGTAGGCTGAATGCACAGATCAGAAAGAAGTTTCACAGAATGCTTCTGTGTAGTATTTATTTGAAGAGATTCCTTTTCCCACTATAGGCCCTTTAGATCTCCGAATGTCCACTTACAGTTTCTACAGAAAGAGTGTTTCAGAGCTCCTCAATTAAAAGTAAGGTTTAAGTCTGTTAGTTGAATGCTATGATAAGAAAGAGGTTTCAAAGAATGCTTCTGTGTAGTTTTTGTTTGAAGATATTCCTTTTTCCACTCTAGGCCCCTTTGCGCTCTGAATGTCCACTTGCAGTTTCTACGAAAAGAGTGTTTCAGAACTCCTCAATCAAAACTAAGATTCAACACTGTTACTTGAATCCACAGATCAGAAAGATGTTTCACAGAATGCTTCTGTGAGGTTTTTATTTGAAGATATTCCTTTTTCCACTATAGGCCCCCTAGCGCTCTGAATGTCCACTTGCAGTTTCTATGGAAAGAGTGTTACAGAATTCCTCAATCAAAAGTAAGGTTCAAATCCGTTACTTAAATGCACAGATCAGAAGGCAGTTTCACAGAATGCTCCTGTGTACCTTTAATTCGAAGATATTCCTTTTTCCACTATTGGCCCCTTCGCACTCCAAATGTCCACTTGCAGTTACTACAGAAAGAGGGTTTCAGAACTCCTCAATCAAAAGTATGGTTCAACTCTGTTCGTTCAATGCACAGATCAGAAAGCAGTTTCACAGAATGCTTCTATGTAGTTTTTATTTGAAGATACCCGTTTTTCCACTATAGGCCCATTAGCGCTCTGAATGTCTACTTACAGTTTCTACAGAAAGAGTGTTTCAGAACTCCTCAATGAAAAGTAAGATTCAACTCTGTTAGTTGAATGCACAGATGAGAAGGAAGTTTCACAGAATGCTTCTGTGTCATTTTTACTTGATAATATTCCTTTTTCCACTAGAGGCACCTTAGCGCTCCGAATGTCCACTTGCAGATTCTACAGAAAGAGTGTTTCAGAACTCCTCAATCAAATGTAAGGTTCAACTCTCTTAGTTGAATGCGAAGATCACAAAGAAGTTTCACAGAATGCTTCAGTGTAGTTTTTATTTGAAAATACTCCTTTTTCCACTATAGGCCACTATGCGCTCCGAATGTCCGCTTGCAGTTTCTACAGAAAGAGTGTTTCAGAACTCCTCAATCAAAAGTAAGGTTCAACTCTGTTAGTTGAATTCACAGATCCGAAAGTAGTTTCACAGAATGCTTCTGTGTACTTTTTATTTGAAGATATTCATTTTTCCACCATAGGCCGCTTAGCGCTCCGAATGTCTACTTACACTTTCTACGGAAAGAGGGTTTCAGAACTCCTCAATCAAAGGTAAGATTCAACACTGTTAGTTGAATGCATAGATCAGAAGGAAGTTTCACAGAATGCTTCTTTGTCGTTTTTATTTGATAATATTCCTTTTTCCACTATTGGCCCCTTAGCGCTCCAACTGTCCACTTGCAGTTTCTACAGAAAGAGTGTTTCAGAACTCCTCAATCCAAAGTAAGGTTCAATTCTGTTGGTTGAATTCACAGATCACAAAGAAGTTTCACAGAATGCTTCTGTGTAGTTTTTATTGGAAAATAGTCCTTTTTCCACTATAGGCCCCTTAGCGCTCCGAATGTCCACTTGCAGTTTCTACAGACAGAGTGTTTCAGAACTGCTCAATCAAAAGTACGGATCAAATCTCTCAGTTGAATGCACAGATCAGAAAGAAGTTTCACAGAATGCTTCTGTGTAGTATTTATTTTAAGAGATTCCTTTTTCCACTATAGGCCCCTTAGTGCTCCGAATGTCCACTTGCAGTTTTTACAGAAAGAGTGTTTCAGAACTCCTCAATGAAAAGTAAGGTTCAACTCTGTTAGTTGAATGCACAGATCAGAACGAATTTTCACAGAATGCTTCTGTGTAGTTTTTATTTGAAGAGATTCCTTTTCCCACTATAGGCCCATTAGCTCTCCGAATGTCCACTTGCACTTTCTACAGAAAATTTTTTCCAAGCTCCTCAATTAAAAGTAAGGTTTAACTCTGTTATTTGAATGCAATGATAAGAAAGAGGTTTCACAGAATGCCTCTGTGTATTTTTATTTGAAGATATTCCTTTTTCCACTATAGGCCCCTTAGCGCTCCTAATGTCCACTAGCAGTTTCTACGAAAACAGTGTTTCAGAACTCCTCAATCAAAAGTAAGGTTCAACTCTCTTACCGGAATGCACAGATCAGAAAGAAGTTAAACAGAATGCTTCTGTGTAGTTTTTATTTGAAGATATTCCTTTTTCCACTATAGGCCCCTAGTGCTCAGAATGCCTACTTTCAGTTTCTACGGAAAGAGAGTTTCAGAACCCCTCAATTGAAAGTAAGGTTCAAATCTGTTACTTGAATGCACAGATCAGAAGGAAGTTTCACAGAATGCTTCTGTGTACTTTCATTTGAAGGTATTCCTTTTTGCACTATAGGCCCCTTAGCGCTCCTAATGTCCAGTTGCAGTTTCTACAGAAAGAGTGTTTCAGAAATCCTCAATCAGAAGTAAGGTTCAACTCTGTTAGTTGAATGCACAAATCAGAAAGTACTTTCACAGAATGCTTCTATGTACTTTTTATTTGAAGATATTCATTTTTCCACTATATGACGCTTATTGCTCCGAATGTCTACTTACAGTTTCTACAGAAAGAGTGTTTCCGAACTCCTCAATCAAAAGTAAGGTTCAACACTCTTAGTTGAATGCACAGATCAGAAGGAAGTTTAACAGAATGCTTCTGTGTAGTTTTTATTTAATAATGTTCCTTTTTCCACTATAGGCCCCTTAGCGTTCCAAATGTCCAATTGCAGTTTCTACAGAAAGAGTGTTTCAGAACTCATCAATCAAAAGTAAGGTTCAACTCTGTTAGTTGAATTCACAGATCACATAGAAGGTTCACAGAATGCTTCTGTGTAGTTTTTATTTGAAGAGATTCCTTTTCCCACTATAGGCCCGTTAGATCTCCGAATGTCCACTTGCAGTTTCTACAGAAAGAGTGTTTCAGAGCTCCTCAATTAAAAGTACGGTTTAACTCTGTTACTTGAAGCCACAGATCAGAATGAAGTTTCACAGAATGCTTCTGTGTAGTTTTTATTTGAAGATATTCCTTTTTCCACTATAGGCCCCCTAGTGCCCCGAATGTCCAATTGCAGTTTCTATGGAGAGAGCATTTCAGAATTCCTCAATCGAAAGTAAGGTTCAAATCCGTTACGTAAATGCACAGATCAAAAGGCAGTTTCACAGAATGCTTCTGTGTACTTTTAATTCGAAGATATTCCTTTTTCCACATTTGGCCCCTCAGCGCTCAAAATGTCCACTTGCAGTTTCTACAGAAAGAGTGTTTCAGAACTCCTCAATCAAAAGTTTGGTTCAACACTGTTAGTTGAATGCACAGATCAGAAAGAAGTTTCACAGAATGCTTCTGTGTAGTTTTTATTTGAAAATATTTCTTTTTCCACGATAGGCCCCTTAGCACTCCGAATGTCCACTTGCATTTTCTACAAAAATAGTGTTTCAGAACTCCTGAATCAAAAGTTAGGTTCAAATCTGTTAGTTGAATTCACAGATCAGAAAGAAGTTTCACAGAATGCTTCTGTGTAGTTTTTGTTTGAAAATATTCCTTTTTCCACTATAGGCCCCTTAGAGCTCCAAATGTCCACTTGCATTTTCTACAAAAATAGTGTTTCAGAAATCCTGAATCAAAAGTAAGATTCAACTCTGTTAGTTGAATGCACATATCAGAAAGAAGTTTCACAGAATGCCTCTGTGTAGTTTTTATTTGAAGTTATTCCTTTTTCCAGTATAGGCTCCTTATCGCTCCGAACGTCCACTTGCAGTTTCTACAGAAAGAGTGTTTCAGAAGTGCTTAATCAAAAGTAAGGATAAACTCTCTCAGTTGAATGCACAGATCAGAAAGAAGTTTCACAGAATGCTTCTGTGTAGTATTTATTTGAAGAGATTCCTTTTTCCACTATAGGCCCCTTAGCACTCTCAATGTCCACTTGCAGTTTATACAGAAAGAGTGTTTCAGGACTCCTCGATCAAACCTATGTTTTAACTCTGTTAACTGAATGCAGAGATCAGAAAGAAGTTTCACAGAATGCTTCTGTGTAGTTTTTATTTGAAGAGATTCCTTTTCCCACTATAGGCCCGTTAGCGCTCCGAATGTCCACTTGCAGTTTCTACAGAAAGAGTGTTTCAGAGCTCCTCAATTAAATGTATGGTTTAACTCTGTTAGTTGAATGCGATGATGTGAAAGAAGTTTCACAAAATGCTTCTTTGTAGTTTTTATTTGAAAGCATTCCTTTTTCCACTATAGGCCCCTTAGCGCTCCGAATGTCCACTTGCAGTTTCTACCAAAAGAGTGTTTCAGAACTCCTCAATCAAATGTAGGGTTCGACTCTGTTATTTGAATGTAGTGATTGGAAAGAAGTTTCACAGAATGCTTCTGTGTAGTTTTTACTTGAATATATTCCTTTCTACACTATAAGCCCCCTGGTGCTCTGAATGTCCACTTGCAGTTTCTACAGAAAGAGTGTTTCAGAACTCCTCAATCGAAATTAAGGTTCAACTCTGTCACTTCAATGCACAGATCAGAAGGAAGTTTCACAGAATGCTTCTGTGTACTTTTAATTTGAAGATATTCCCTTTTCCAGTATTGGCCCCTTAGCTCTCCGAATGTCCACTTGCAGTTTCTACAGAAAGAGTGTTTCAGAAGTGCTCAATCAAAAGTAAGTATAAACTCTCTTAGTTGAAGGCACAGATCACAAAGTCGTTTCACAGAATGCTTCTGTGTAGTATTTATTTGAATAGATTCCTTTTCCACTATAGGCCCCTTAGCGCTCCGAATGTCCCCTTGCAGTTTTTACAGAAAGAGTGTTTCAGAACTCCTCGATGAAAACTAAGGTTCAACTCAGTTAATTGAATGCATATATCAGAAGGAATTTTCACAGAATGCTTCTGTGTCGTTTATATTTGATAATACTCCTTTTTCCACTATAGGCCCCTTAGCGCTCCGAATGTCCACTTGCAGTTTCTACCGAAAGAGTGTTTCAGAACTCCTCAATCAAAAGTAAGGTTCAACTCTGTTAGTTGAATTCACAGATCACAAAGAAGTTTCACATAATGCTTCTGTGTAGTTTTTATTTGAAGAGATTACTTTTCACACTATAGGCCGGTTAGATCTCCGAATTTCCACTTGCAGTTTCTACAGAAAGAGTGTTTCAGAGCTCCTCAATCAAAAGTAAGGTTTAACTCTGTTAGTTGAATGCAATGATAAGAAAGAGGTTTCACAGAATGCTTCTGTGTAGTTTTTATTTGAAGATATTCCTTTTTCCACTATGGGCCCCTTAGCGTTCTGAATGTCCACTTGAAGTTTCTACGAAAAGAGTTTTTCAGAACTCCTCAATCAAAAGTAAGCTTCAACTCTGTTAGTTGAATGAACAGAACAGAAAGAAGTTTCACAGAATGCTTCTGTGTAGTTTTTATTTGAAGATATTCCTTTTTCCACTATAGGCCCCCTAGTGCTCCGAATGTCCACTTGCAGTTTCTATGGAAAGATCGTTTCAGAATTCCTCAATCGAAAGTAAGGTTCAAATCCGTTACTTAAATGCACAGATCAGAAGGCAGTTTCACAGAATGTTTCCGTGTACTTTTAATTCGAAAATATTCCTTTTTCCACTCTGGGCCCCTTAGTACACCAAATGTCCACTTGCAGATTCTACAGAAAGAGTTTTTCAGAACTGGTCAATCAAATGTAAGGTTCAACTCTCTTAGTTGAATGCGAAGATCAGAAAGAAGTTTCACAGAATGATTCTGTGTAGTTTTTATTTGAAGATAGTCGTTTTTCCACTATAGGCCCCTTAGTGCTCCGTATGTCTACTTACAGTTTCTACAGAAAGAACTGTTTCAGAACTCCTCAATCAAAAGTAAGGTCCAACTCTGTTAGTTGAATGCACAGATCAGAAGGAAGTTTCACAGAATGCTTCTGTGTACTTTTTATTTGAAGATATTCCTTTTTCCACTATAGGGCCCTTAGCACTCCGAAAGTCCAGCTGCATTTTCTACAAAAATAGTGTTTCAGAACTCCTGAATCAAAAGTAAGTTTCCACTCTGTTAGTTGAATGCACACATCAGAACGATGTTTCACTGTATGCTTCTGTGTAGTTTTTATTTGAAGATATTCCTTTTTCCAGTATAGGTCCCTTATCGCTCCGAATGTCTACTTGCAGTTTCTATGAAAAGAGTGTTTCAGAACTGCTCAATCATAAGTAAGCTAAAACTCTGTTAGTTGAATGCACAGAACAGAAAGAAGTTTCAGAGAATGCTTCTGTGTAGTTTTTATTTGAGGATATTCCTATTACTAATATATGCCCTTTAGCACTCCGAATGTCCACTGGCAGTTTCTACAGAAAGAGTGTTTTAGAACTGCTCAATAAAAGTAAGCTTCAACTCTGTTAGTAGAATGCACAGAACAGAAAGAAGTTTCACAGAATTCTTCTGTGTATTTTTTATTGGAAGATATTCCTTTTTCACTATTGGCCCCTTAGCGCTCGGAATGTGAACTTGCAGTTTCTACAGAAAGAGTTTTTCAGAACTGCTCAATCAAAAGTAAGCTTCAACTCTGTTAGTTGAATGCACAGAACAGAAAGAAGTTTCACAGAATGCTGCTGTGTAGTTTTTATTTGAGGATATTCCTTTCTCCACTATAGGCCCCTTAGCACTCCGAATGTACACTTGCGGTTTTTACAGAAACAGTGTTACAGAGCTGCTCAATCAAAAGTAAGCTTCAACTCTGTTAGTTGAATGCACAGAAGAGAAGGAGGTTTCGCAGAATGCTTCTGTGCAGTTTTTATTTGAAGATATTCCTTTTTCCATTATATGACATTTAGTGCACTGCATGTCCGCTTGCGGTTTCTACAGAAAGAGAGTTTCACAACTTCTCAATCAAAAGTAAGGTTCAACCATGCTACTTGAGTGCAGAGTTCAGAAAGAAGTTTCGCAGAATTCTTCTGTGTAGTTTTTATTTGAAGATATTACTTTTTCCACTGTAGTCCCCTTAGTGCTCCGAATGTCTGATTGCGGTTTCCATGGAAAGAATGTTTCAGAGCTGCTCAATCAAAAGTAAGGGTCAACTCTGCTAGCTGAATGCACAGCTCATAAAGAAGTTTCGCAGAATGCTTCTGTTTAATTTCTATTTGAAGATAATCCTTTTTCCACTATTGGCCCCTTTGCGCTCTGAATGTCCACTTGCAGTTTCTACAGAAAGAGTGTTTCAGAACTGCTCAATCAAAAGTAAGTTTCTACTCTGTTAGTTGAATGAGAAGATCAGAAAAAAGTTTCGCAGAATGCTTCTGTGTAGTTTTTGTTTGAAGACAGTTTTTTTCAACTATATTCCCCTTAGCGCTCCGAATGTCCACTTGCAGTTTCTACAGAAAGAGAGTTTCTGAACTGCTCTATCAAAAGTAAATTTCAACTCTCCTAGTTGAATGCACAGATCAGAAAGGAGTTTCACAGAATGATTCTGTTTGGTTTTTATTTGAAGATATTCCTTTTTACACTATAGGCCCCTGAGTGCTCCAAATGTCCACTTGCAGTTTCTACAGACAGAGAGTTTCAGAACTGCTCAATCAAAAGAAAGGTTCAACTCTGTTAGTTGAATGCACATATCAGAAATAAGTCTCGCAGAATGCTTCTGTGTAGTTTTTATTTGAAGATATTCCTTTTTCCACTATATACCCATGAGTGCTCTAAATGTCCACTTGCAGTTTGTACAGAAAGAGTGTTTCAAAACTCCTCAATCAAAATTAAGATTCAACTCTGCTATTTGAATGCACAAACCAGAAAGAAGTTTCGCATAATACTTCTGTGTAGTTTTTATTTGATTGTATTCCTTTTTACCCTATAGGCCTCTTAGGGCTCTGAATGTCCCCTTACAGTTTCTACTGAAAGAGAGTTTCAGAACTTCTCAATCAAAAGTAAGGTTCTACTCTGTTAGTTGAATGAAAAGATCAGAAATAGTTCTCAGAATGCTTCTGTGTAGTTTTTATTTGAAGATATTCCTTTTTTTACTATAGGCACCTTTGCCCTCCGAATGTCCACTTGCAGATTCTACAGAAAGAGAGTTTGAAAACTCCTCAATCAAAAGTAAGGTTCTACTCTTTTAGTTGAATGAAAAGATCAGAAAGAAGTTTCGCATAATTCTTCTGTGTAGTTTTTATTTGATGATATAACTTTTTCCACTATAGGCCACATAGCGCTCCGAATGTCCACTTGCAGTTTCTACAGAAAGAGTGTTTCAGTACTGCTCAATCAAAAGTAAGGTTCAAGTCTGCTACTTGAATGCACATATCAGAAACATGTTTAGCAGAATGCTTCTTGTAGTTTTTATTTGATGATATTCCTATTTCCACTATTGGCCCATTAGTGCTCTCAATGTCCACTTGCAGTTTCTACACAAAGAGTGTTTCATAACTCCTCATTTAAAGGTAAGGTTCAACTCTGCTAGTTGAATGCACAGATCAGAAAGAAGTTTTGCAGAATGCTTCTCTGTAGTTTTTATTTGAAGGTATTCCTTTTTCCACTGTAGGCCCCTTAGCGCTCCGAATGTAGGATTGCAGTTTCTACAGAAAGAGTGTTTCAAAACTCCTCCATCAAAAGTAAGATTCAACTCAGGTAGTTGAATGCACACATCAGAACGAAGTCTTGCAGAATGCTTCTGTGTACTTTTTATTTGAAGATATTCCTTTTTCCACTATAGGCCCCTTAGCGCTATGAATGTCCGATTGCAGTTTCTACAGAAAGAGTGTTTCAAAACTGCTCAATCAAAAGTAAGTTTCAACTCTGTTAGTTGAATGCACAGATCAGAAAGAAGTCTCGCAGAATGCTTCTCTGTAGTTTTTATTTGAAGATATAACTTTTTCCACTGTATGCATCTTAGCGCTCCAAATGTCTGCTTGCAGTTTATATAGAAAGAGGGTTTTAGAACTTCTAAATCAAAAGTAAGTTTCACCTCTTTTAGGTGAATGCACAGATTAGAAAGAAGTTTCACAGAATGCTTCTGTGTCGTTTTTATTTGAAGATATTCCTTTTTCCACTATAGGCCCCTTAGCACTCCGAATGTCCGCTGGCAGTTTCTACCGAAAGTGTGCTTCAAAACTCCTCAATCAAAGGTAAGGTTCAATTCTGTTAGTTGAATGCACAGATCAGAAAGAAGTCTCACAGAATGCTTCTGTGTCATTTTTATTTGAAGATATTCCTTTTTCCACTCTAGGCCCCTTAACGCTCCGAATGTCCGCTTGCAGTTTCTACAGAAAGAGTGCTTCAAAACTCCTCAATCAAAAGTAAGGTTCAACTCTGTTAGTTAAATGCACAGAACAGAAAGAAGTTTCACAGAATGCTTCTGTGTAGTTTTTATTTGAAGTTATTCCTTTTTCCACTATAGGCCCCTTAGCACTCCGAGTGTCCACTAGCAGTTTCTACAGAAAAAGTGTTTCAGAACTGCTCAATCAAAAGTAAGGTTCAACTCTGTTAGTTCAATGCAAAGATCAGAAAGAAGTTTCGCAGAATGCTTCTGTGTAGTTTTTATTTGAAGATATTCCTTTTTCCAATATAGGCCCCTTAACGCTCTGAATGTCGCGTTTCAGTTTCTACAGAATGAGAGTTTCAGAACTTCTCACTCAAAGGTAAGGTTCAACTCTGTTAGTTGAATGCACAGATTAGAAAGAAGTTTCACAAAATGCTTCTGTGTAGTTTTTATTTGAAGATATTCCTTTTTCCACTATAGGCCACTTAGCACTCTGAATGTCCGCTTGCAGTTTCTACAGAATGAGAGTTTCAGAACTTCTCAATTAAAGGTAAGGTTCAACTCTGCTAATTGAATGCACAGATCAGAAAGTAGTTTCGCAGAATGCTTCTGTGAAGTTTTTATTTGAAGATATTCCTTTTTCCACTGTAGGCCCCTTAGTGCTCCGAATGTAGGATTTCAGTTTCTACAGAAGGAATGTTTCAAAACTCCTCCATCAAAAGTAAGCTTCAACTCAGCTAGTTGAATGCACACATCAGAATGAAGTCTCGCAGAATGCTTCTGTGTAGTTTTTATTTGAAGATATTGCTTTTTCCACTATAGGCCACTTAGTGCTACGAATGTCCACTTGCAGTAACTACACAATAAGAGTTTCAGAACTTCTCAATCAAAAGTAAGATTCAACTCTGTTAGTTCAATACACAGATCAGAGAGAAGTTTCGCAAAATGTTTCTCTGAAGTTTTTATTCAAGGTTGTACCTTTTTCCACTAAAGTCCCCTTAGCGCTCCGAATGTACGATTGCAGTTTCTACAGAAAGAGTGTTTCAAAACTCCTCAATCAAAAGTAAGGTTCAACTCTGTTAGTTGAATGCACAGATCAGAAAGAAGTCTTGCAGAATGCTTCTCTGTAGTTTTTATTTGAAGATATACTTTTTTCCACTATATGTCTCTTAGGGCTCCCAATGTCCGCTTGCAGTTTCTACAGAAAGAGGGTTTTAGAAATTCTAAATCAAAAGTAAGGTTCACCTCTGTTTGGTGAATGCAAAAATTGGAAAGCAGTTTCACAGAATGCTTCTGTGTAGTTTTTATTTGAAGATATTCCTTTTTACACTATAGGCCCCTTAGCGCTCCGTATATCCGCTTGCAGTTTCTACAGAAAGAGTTTTTCAGAACTTATCAATCAAAAGTAAGGTTCAAATCTTCTAGTTGAATGCACAGATCAGAAAGGAGTTTCACAGAAGGCTTCTGTGTAGTTTTTGTTTGAAGATATTCCTTTTTCCCCTATACGCCACTTAGAGCTCCGAATGCCCACTTGCAGTTTCCACAGAAAGAGTGTTTCAAAACTCCTCAATCAAAAGTAAGATTCAACTGTGCTAGTTGAATGGACAGATCAGAAAGAAGTTTTGCAGAAGGCTTCTGTCTAGTTTGTATTTGAAGATATTCCTTTTTCCACTGTAGGCTTCTTAGCGCTAAGTATGTGCGCTTGCAGTTACTACAGAAAGAGAGTTTCAGAACTTCTCAAGCAAAAGTAAGGTTCAACTCTGGTGGTTGAATGCACCAATCAGAAAGAAGTTTCGCAGAATGCTTCTGTGTAATTTTATTTGAAGATATTCCTTTTTCCACTATAGGCCTCTTATCGCTCTGAAAGTCCGCTTGCCGTTTCTACAGAAAGAGTTTCAGAACTTCGCAATTAAAGTAAGGTTCAACTCTGTTAGTTGAATGCACAGATCAGAAAGAAGTTTTGCAGAATGCTTCTGTGTGGTTTTTATTTGAAGATATTCCTTTTTCCGCTACAGGCCCCTTAGCGCTCTCAATGTCCGCTTGCAGTTTCTACAGAAAGAGTGTTTCAAAACTCCGCAATCAAAAGTAAGGTTCTAATCTGCTAGTAGAATTCACAGGTCATAAAGAAGTTTCGCAGAATGCTTCTGTGTAGTTTTTATTTGAACAAACTCCTTTTTCCACTGAAGGCCCCTTAGCGCTCCGAATGACCACTTGCATTTTCTACAGAAAGAGTGTTTCAGAACTGCTCAATCAAAAGTCAGGTTCAACTCTGTTAGTTGAATGCACAGTACAGAAAGAAGTTTCACAGATTGCTTCTGTGCAGTTTTTATTTGAAAATATTCCATTTTCCACTATAGGCCCCTTAGCGCTGTGAATGTCCACTTGCAGTTTCTACAGAAAGAGTGTTTCAGAACTCCTCAATCAAAAGTAAGGTTCAACTCTGTTGGTTGAATGTACAGATCAGAGAGAAGTTTCGCAGAATGCTTCTGTGTAAATTGATGTGAAGATATTCCTTTTTCCACTCTTGGCCCCTTAGCACTCCGAATGTCCACTTGCAGTTTCTACAGAAAGAGTGTTTCAGAACTGCTCAATCAAAAGTAAGGTTCAACTCTGCTAGTAGAATGCACAGATCAGAAAGAAGTTGCGCAGAATCCTTCTGTGTAGTTTTTATTTGAACATATTCCTTTTTCCACTATAGGCCCCGTAGTGCTCTGAATGTCTGCTTGCAGTCTCTACAGAAAGAGTGTTTCCGAACTGCTCAATCAAAGTAAGGTTCAACTCTGCAAGTTGAATGCACAGATCAGAAAGAAGTTTCGCAGAATGCTTCTGTGTAGTTTTTACTTGAAGTTATTCCTTTTTCCACTAGAGGCGCCTTAGCGCTCTGAATGTCCACTTGCAGTTTCTACCGAAAGACTGTTTCAAAACTCTGTTGACCTGGGGTGGAGAGTTCTGTAGATGTCTATTAGGTCCACTTTATGTAGAGCTGAGTTCAATTCCTGGATATCCTTGTTAACTTTCTGTCTCGTGGATCTGTCTAATGTTGACAGTGGGGTGTTAAAATCTCCCATTATTATTGTGTGGGAGTTTAAGTCCCTTTTGTAGGTCACTGAGGACTTGCTTTATGAATCTGGGTGCTCCTGTGTTGGGTGCATATATATTTAGGATAGTTAGCTCTTCTTGTTGAATTGATCCCTTTACCATTATGTAATGGCCTTCTTTGTCTCTTTTGATCTTTGTTGGTTTAAAGACTATTTTATCAGAGACTAGGATTGCAACCCCTGCCTTTTTTTGTTTTCCATTTGCTTGATAGATCTTCCTCCATCCCTTTATTTTGAGTCTATGTGTGTCTCTGCACGTGAGATGGGTTTCCTGAATACAGCGCACTGATGGGTCCTGACTCCTTATCCAGTTTGCCAGTCTGTGTCTTTTGATTGGAGCATTTAGCCCATTTACATTTAACGTTAATATTGTTATGTGTGAATCTGATCCTGTCATTATGATGTTAGTTGGTTATTTTGCTCGTTAGTTCCTATAGTTTCTTCCTAGCCTCGATGGTCTTTACAATTTGGCGTGTTTTTGCAGTGGCTGGTACCGGTTGTTCCTTTCCATGTTTAGTGCTTCCTTCAGGAGCTCTTTTAAGGCAGGCCTGGTGATGACAAAATCACTCAGCGTTTGCTTGTCTGTAAATTATTTTATTTCTCCTTCACTTATGAAGCTCAGTGTGGTGGGATAGGAAATTCTGGGTTGAAAATTCTTTTCTTTAAGAATGTTGAATATCGGCCCCCACTCTCTTCTGGCTTGTAGAGTTTCTGCTGAGAGATCAGCTGTTAGTCTGATGGGCTTCCCTTTGTGGGTAACCCGACCTTTCTCTCTGGCTGCCCTTAACATTTTTTCCTTCATTTCATCTTTGGTGAATCTAACAATTATGTGTCTTGGAGTTGCCCTTCTCGAGGAATATCTTTGTGGTGTTCTCTGTATTTCCTGAATCTGTATGCTGGCCTGCTTTGCTAGATTGGGGAAGTTCTCCTGGATAATATCTTGCAGAGTGTTTTCCAACTTGGTTCCATTCTCCCCATCATTCTCGGGTACACCAATCAGACGTAGGTTTGGTCTTTTCACATAGTCCCAAATTTCTTGGAGGCTTTGTTCATTTCTTTTTATCCTTTTTTCTCTAAACTTCCCTTCTCTATTCATTTCATTCATATCATCTTCCATCAGCAATACACTTTCTTCCAGTTGATTGCATCTGCTACTGAGGCTTCTGCAATCTTCGCGTAGTTCTCGCAACTTGGCTTTCAGCTCCATCAGCTCCTTTAAGCCCTTCTCTCCATTGGTTATTCTAGTTATCCATTCTTCTTATTTTTTTTCAAAGTTTGTAACTTCTTTGCTATTGTTTCGAATTTCCTCCCATAGCTCAGAGTAGTTTGATCGTCTGAAGCCTTCTTCTCTCAACTCGTCAAAGTCATCCTCCGTCCAGCTTTGTTCTGTTGCTGGTGAGGAACTGCATTCCTTGGAGGAGGAGATGTGTTCTGTTTTTTAGAGTTTCCAGTTTTTGTGCTCTGTTTTTTCCCCATCTTTGTGGTTTTATCTACCTTTTGTCTTTGATGATGGTGATGTACAGATGGGTTTTTGGTGTGGATGTCCTTTCTGTGTGTTAGTTTTCCTTCTACCAGACAGGACCCTCAGCTGCAGGTCTGTTGGAGTTTACTAGAGGTTTACTCCAGACCCTGTTTGGCTGGGTGTCAGCAGCGGTGGCTGCAGAACAGCGGATTTTTGTGAGACGACAAATTCAGCTTTCTGATAGTTCCTCTGAAATTTTTGTCTCAGAGAAGTACGTGGCTGAGTGAGGTGTCAGTCTGTCCCTACTGGGGGGGTGCCTCCCAGTTAGGCTGCTCAGGGGTGAGGGACCCACTTTAGGAGGCACTCTGTCTGTTCTCAGATCTCCAGCTGCATGCTGGGCTACACTCTTCAAAGCTGTCAGTCAGACAGGGACATTTAAGACTGTGGAGGTTCTTGCTGAGTTTTTATTTGTCTGTGCCCTGCCCCCAGAGGTGGAGCCTACAGAGGCAGGCAGCCCTCCTTGAGCTGTGGTGGGCTCCACCCTGTTCGAGCTTCCTGGCTGCTTTGTTTACCTATGCAAGCCTGGGCAATGGTGGGCGCCCCTCCCCCAGCCTTGCTGCCACCTTGCAGCTTGATCTCAGACTGCTGTGCTAGCAATCAGCGAGACTCTGTGGGCATAGGACCCTCTGAGCCAGGTGCGGGACAAAATCTCCTAGTGTGCCGTTTTCCAGGCCCTTTGGGAAAGCGCCTTATTAGGATGAGACTGACCCGATATTCAAGGTGCCCTCTGTTTCCCCTTTCTTTGACTAGGAAAGGGAACTCCCTGACCCCTTGAGCTTCCCGAGTGATGCAAGGCCTCGCCATGCTTTGGCTCATGCACAGTGTGCTTCACTGACTGTCCTGTACCCACTGTTAGGCACAGTGAGATGAAACTTGTACCTCAAGCAGAAATGCAGAAATCATCCGTCTTCTGTGTCGTTGGGGCTGGGAGATGGAGACGGGAGCTGTTCCTATTCGGCCATCTTGGCTACACCCTCGAAACTTACTTTTGATTGAGGAGTTCTGAAACACTCTTTCTGTAGAAATTGCAGGCAGACACTCGGAGCGTTAAGGGGCCTATAGCGGAAAAAGAAATATCTTCAAATAAAAACTACACAGAAGCATTCTGTGGAACTTCTTTCTGATCTGTGTATTCAACTAACAGAGTTGAACCTTACTTTTGATTGAGGAGTTCTGAAACACTCTTTCTGTAGAAACTGCAAGCGGATATTCAGATCACTAAGAGGCCTATGGTGGAAAAACGAATATCTTCAAATAAAAACTACACAGAAGCATTCTGTGAAACTTCTTTCAGATCTGTGCATTCAGCTAACAGAGTTGAAGCTTACTTTTGATTGAGGAGTTCTGAAACACTATTTCTGTAGGAACTGCAAGGGTAAATTTGAGCGCTAAGGGGACAATAGTGGGAAAAGGAATATCTTCAAATAAAAACTACAGAGAAACATTCTGTGAAACTTCTTTCTGATCTGTGCATTCAACTAACAGAGTTGAATCTTACTTTTGATTGAGCAGTTCTTAAACACTCTTTCTGTAAAAACTGCACACAGACATTCTGAGTGCTAAGAGGCCTATAGAGGAAAAAGGAATATCTTCAAATAAAACTTACAAAGAAGCATTCTGTGAAACTTCATTCTGATCTGTGCATTCAAATAACAGAGTTGAACCTTACTTTTGATTGAGCAGTTCTGAAAAATTCTTTCTGTTGAAACTGAAAGCGGACGTTCAGAGCGCTAAGGAGCCTATTGGGGGAAAAGGAATATCTTCAAATGAAAACTACACAGAATCATTCGTGAAACTTCGTTCTGATCTGTGCATTCAACCAACAGAGTTGAACCTAACTTTTGATTGAGCAGTTCTGAAACACTCTTTCTGTAGAAACTGCAAGCGGATATTCGGATCGCTAAGGGGCCTATGGAGGAAAAAGGAATAACTTCAAATAAAAACTACACAGAAGCATTCTGTGAAACTTTTTTCAGATCTGTGCATTCAGCTAACAGAGTTGAACCTTACTTTTGATTGAGGAGTTCTGAAACACTCGTTTGGTAGAAATTGCAAGAGGACATTCAGAACGCTTAGGGGCCTATAGTGGAAAAAGGAATATCTTCAAATAACAACTACACAGAGGCATTCTGTGAAACTTCTTTCTGATCTGTGTATTCAACTAACAGATTTGAACGTCGCTTTTGATTGACCAGCTCTGAAACATTCTTTCTGTAGAAACTGCACGCAGACATTCTGAGCGCTAAGAGGCCTATAGAGGAAAAAGGAATATCTTCAAATAAAAATTACACAGAAGCATTCTGTGAAACTTCTTTCTGATCTGCGCATTCAACTAACAGAGTTGAACCTTACTTTTGATTGAGCAGTTGTGAAACACTCTTTCTGTAGAAAGTGCAAGCGGACATTCGGAGTGCTAAGGAGCCTATTGTGGAAAAAAGAATATCTTCAAATAAAAACTACACAGAGGCATTCTGTGAAACTTCTTTTTGACCTGTGCATTCAACTAACAGAGTTGAACCTAACTTTTGATTGAGCAGTTCTGAAACAATCTTTCTGTAGAAACTGCAGGCGGATATTCGGAGCACTAAGTGGCCTATAGTGGAAAAAGGAATATCTTCAAATAAAAACCACACAGAAGCATTCTGTGAAACTTCTTTCTGGTCTGTGCATTCAACCAACAGAGTTGAATTTACTTTTAATTGAGGAGTTCCTAAACACTCTTTCTGTAGAAACTGTAGGCGAACACTTAGTGCGCTAAGGCGCCTGTAGTGGAAAAAGGAATATGTTCAAATAAAAACTACACAGAAGAATTCTGTGAAACTTCTTTCTGTTCTGTTCATACAGCTAACAGAATTGAACCTCACTTTTGATGTATGAGTTCTTAAACACTCTTTCTGTAGTAACTGCAAGAGGACATTCGGAGCGCTAAGGGCGTATAGTGGAAAAAGGAATAACTTCAAATAAAAACTACACAGAATCTTTCTGTGAAACTTCTTTCTGATCTGTGCATTCAATTAACAGAGTTGAACCTTACATTTGATTGAGGAGTTCTGAAACACTCTTTCGGTAGAAACTGAAAGCAGACATTCGGAGCGCTAAAATGAAAATGGTGGATAAAGAATATTTTCAAATAAAAATTACACAGAAGCATTCTGTGAAACTTCCTTCTGATCTGTGAATTCAACCAACAGAATTGAACCTAACTTTTGAATGAGCAGTTCTGAAACACTATTTCTGTAGAAATTGCAAGAGGACATTCAGAACAATTAGGGGCCTATAGTGGAAAAAGGAATATCTTCAAATAAAAACTACACAGAAGCATTCTGTGAGACTTCTTTCAGATCTGTGAATTCTACTAACAGAGTTGAACGTTACTTTTGATTGACCAGTTCAGAAACACTCTTTATGTAGAAACTACACGCAGACATTTGGAACGCTAAGGGTCCTATAGGGGAAAAAGGACTAACTTCATATAAAAACTACACAGAAGAATTCTGTGAAACTTCTTTCTGAGTAGTGCATTAAACTAACATAGTTGAACCTTATTTTTGATTGAGGAGTTCTGAAACACTCTTTCTGTAGAAACTGCAGGTGGACACTCGGAGCGTTAAGAGGCCTATACTGGAAAAGGGAATATCTTCAAATAAAAATTACACAGAAGCATTCTGTGAAAATACATTCTGATCTGTGCATTCAACTAACAGAGTTGAACCTAACTTTTGATTGAGCAGTTCTGAAACAGTCTTTCTGTAGAAACGGCAAGCGGACATTCAGAGCGCTAAGGGGCCTATAGTGGAAAACAGAATACCTTCAAATAAACACTACACTGAAGCTTTCTGTGAAACTTCTTTCTGATCTGTGCATTCAAGTAACAGAGTTGAACCTTACTTTTGATTGAGCAGTTCTGAAACACTCTTTCTGTAGAAACTGCAAGCGGACATTGAGATCGCTAAGGGACCTATAGTGGAAAAAAAATCTTCAAATAAAAACTACACAGAAGCATTCTGTGAAACTTCTTTCTGATCTGTGCATTCAACTAACAGAGTTGAACCTTACTTTTGATTGAGAAGTTCTGAAACAATCTTTCTTTAGGACCTGCAGGCAGACATTCGGAGCACTAAGGGACTTATGGGGGAAAAAGGAATATGTTCAAATAAAAAGTACACAGAATCATTCTGTGAAACTTCTTGCTGGTCTGTGCATTCAACTAACAGATTTCAACATTACTTTTGATTGAGCAGTTCTGATACACTCTTTCTGTAGAATCTGCAAGCGGACAATCGGAGCGCTAAGCAGCCTATAGTGGAAAACGGAATGTCTTCAAATAAAAACTACACAGAAGCATTCTGTGAAACTTCTTGCTGACCTGTGCATTCAACTAACAGAGTTGAACCTTAATTTTGATTGAGCATTTCTGAAACTCTTTTTCTGTAGAAACTGCAACTGGACATTCAGAGCGCTAAGGGGCCTATAGTGGGAAAAAGATTAATTGCAAATAAAAACTACACAGAAGCATTCTGTGAAAATTCTTTCTGATCTGTGCATTCAACTAACAGAGGTGAATCTTACTTTTGATTTAGCAGTTCTGAAACACTCTTTCTGTAGAAACTGCAAGTGGACATTCGGAGCACTAAGGGGCCTACTGTGGAAAAAGTAATATCTTCAAATAAAAACTACACAGAAGCATTCTGTGAAAGTTATTTCTAATCTGTGCATTCAACTAACGGAGTTGAACCTTCCTTTTAATTGAGGAGTTGTGAAACATTCTTTCTGCCGAAACTGCAAGCAGATATTTGGAGCACTAAGCGGCTTTTAGAAAAAAAGGAATATCTTCAAATAAGAACTACAGAGAAGCATTCTGTGAAACTTCTTTCGGATCTGTACATTCAAATAACAGAGTTGAACCTTAGTTTTGATTGAGCAGTTCTGAAACACTCCTTCTGCAGAAACTGCAAGTGGACATTCGGAGCGCTAAGTGGCCTGTAGTGGAAAAAGGAATATCTTCAGACAACAAACTACGCAGAAACATTCTGTGGAACTCCTTTGTGATCTGTGCATTCAACTAACAGAGCTGAACCATACTGTCGATTGAGCAGCTCTGAAACACTCTTTCTGTAGAAACTGAAAGCGGACATTTGGAGCGCTAAGGAGGATATAGTGGAAATAGAAATATCTTCCAAAAAAACCTACACAGAAGCATTCTGTGAAACTTCTTTCTGATCTGTGCATTCAACTAATGGAGTTAAACCTTACTTTTGATTGAGCAGTTCTGAAACACTCTTTCTGTAGAAACTGCAAGCGGACATTCGGAGCGCTAAGTGTCCTATTGTGGAAAAAGGAATATCTTCAAAAAACAAACTAAACAGAAGCCTTCTGTGGAACTTCTCTGTGATCTGTGCATTCAACTAACATAGTTGAACGTTTCTGCGGATTGAGCAGTTCTGAGACACTCTTTCTTTAGAAACTGCAAGTGGACATTAAGAGCGCTATGGGGCCTATAGTGGAAAATGGAATATCCTCAAATAAAACCTACACAGAAGCATTCTGTGAAGCTTATTTCTGATCTGTGCATTCAAGTAACAGAGTTGAACCATACTTTTGATTGAGCATGTCTGAAACACTCGTTCTCAAGAAACTGTAAGTGGACATTCGAATCGCTAAGGGGCCTATAGTGGAAAAAGGAATATCTTCAAATAAAAACTACACAGAATCATTCTGTGAAACTTATTTCTGATATGTGCATTCAACTAACGGAGTTGAACCTTACTTTTGATTGAGGAGTTTTGAAACACTCTTTCTGCAGAAACTGCAGGCGGACATTCGGAGCGCTAAGGGGATTATTGTAGAAAAAGGAATAACTTCAAATAAAAACTACACAGAAGTATTCTGTGAAATATCTTTCTGACCTGTCCATTCAACTAACATAGTTGAACCTTAATTTTGATTGACCAGTTCTCAAACACTCTTTGTGTAGAAATTGCAAGTGGACATTCGGAGCACTGAGGGGCCTATGGTGATAAAAGGAGTAATTTCAAATAAAAACTACACAGAAGCATTCTGTGAAACTTCTTTCTGATCTGTGCGTTCAACTAACACTGGTGAATCTTAGTTTTGATTGAGCAGTTCTAAAACACTCTTTCTGTAGAAACTGCAAGCGGACATTAGGAGCGCTATGGGGCCTAGTGTGGAAAAAGGAATATCTTCAAATAAAAACTAAACAGAAGCATTCTGTGAAACTTCTTTCTCATCTGTGCATTCAACTAACGGAGTTGAACCTTCCTTTTAATTGAGGAGTTCTGAAACACTCTTTCTGCCGAAACTGCAGGCGGACACTTGGAGCGCGAAGGGGCCTTTAGTAGAAAAAGGAATATCTTCAATTAAGAACTACACAGGAGCATTCTGTGAAACTTCTTTCTGATACGTGCATTCAACTAACAGACTTGAACCTTACTTTTGATTGAGCAGCTCTGAAACACTCTTTCTGTAGAAACTGCATGTGGACATTCGGAGCACTAAGTGGCCTATAGTTGAAAAACGAATATCTTCAAAAAACAAACTACACAGAAACATTCTGTGGAACTTCTTTGTTATCTGTGCATTCAACTAACTAATCTGAACCATACTGTGGATTGAGCAGGTCTGAAACACTCTTTCTCTAGAAACTGCAAGTGGACATTTGGAGCGCTAAGGGGCTTATAGTTGAAAAAGGAATATCTTCAACTAAAAAGTACACAGAAGAATTCTGTGAAACTTCTTTCTGATCTGTGCATTCAACTAACAGAGTTGAACCTTACTTTTGATTGAGCAAGTCTGAAACACTCTTTCTGTACAAATTGCGAGTGGACATTCTGAGCGCTAATGGGACTACAGTGGAAAAACGACTATCCTCAAATAACAACTACAGAGAAGCATTCTGAGAAACTTCTTTCTGATCTCTGCATTCAACTAACAGTGTTGAACATTACTTTTTATTTAGCAGGGCTGAAACACTCTTTCTGTAGAAACTGCAAGTGGACAATTGGAGTGCAAAGGGGCCAATAGGGGAAATAGGAATATCTTCAAATAAAACCACACAGAAGCATTCTGTGAAACTCCTTTCTATTCAATGCATTGAATTAACAGAGTTGAAACTTACTTTTGATTGAGCAGGTCTGAAACACTCGTTCTGTGGTAACTGCAAGCGGACATTCAGAGTGCTAAGAGGCCTATAGTGGAAAAAGTAATATCTTCAAATAAAAACTTCACAGAAGTATTCTGTGAAACTACTTTCTGATCTGTGCATTCAACTAACAGAGTTGAAACTTACTTTTGATTGAGGAGTTTTGAAACTCTCTTTCTGTATAAACTGCAAGCGGACATTCTGTGCGCTAAGGGGCTTTTAGTAGAAAAAGGACAATCTTCAAATAAAAACTACACAGAAGCATTCTGTGAAACTTCTTTCTGATCTGTGCCTTCAACTAACAGAATTGAAGCTTACTTTTGATTAAGCAGTTCTGAAATTCTCTTTCTATAGGTACTGCATTTGGACATTCGGAGCACTAAAGGGCTAATACTGGAAAAAGGAATATCCACAAATAAAAACTACACTGAGACATTCTATGAAACTTCTTTCTGTTCTGTGCATTCAACTAACAGATTTGAAGCTTACTTTTGATACAGCAGTTCTGAAACACTATTTCTGTAGAAACTGCAGGTGGACATTCGGAGTGCTAGGGGGCCTTCAGTGGAAAAAGGACCATCTTCAATTAAAAACTACAGAGAAGCATTCTGTGAAACTTGTTTCTATTCTGTGAATTCAACTAACAGGGTTGAAGCTGACTTTTGATTGAGCAGTTCTGAAACACTCTTTCTGTAGAACCTACAAGTGGATATTCGGAGTCCTAAGGGGCCTATAGTGGAAAAAGGAATGTCTTGAAATAAAAACTACACAGAAGCATTCTCTGTAACTTCTTTCTGTTCTGCGCATTCAACTAACAGAGTTGAAGCTTACTTTTGATTGAGCAGTTCTGAAACACACTTTCTGTAGAAACTGCAAGTGGACATTCGGAGCTCTATGGGACCTATAGTGGAAAAAGGAATATCTTAAATTAAAAACAACATAGAAGCATTCAGTGAAACTTCTTTCTGTTCTGTGCACTTAACTAACAGAGTTGAAGCTTACTTTTGATTGAGCAGTTCTGAAACACCCTTTCTGTGGAAAGTGCAAGAGGACATTCAGAGTGCTAAAGGGCCTATAGTGCAAAAAGGAATATCTTCAAATAAAAACTACACAGAAGCATTCCGTGAAACTTCTTTCTGTTCTATGCATTCAACTAACAGAGTTGAACCTTACGTTTGATGGAGCAGTTCTGAAACACTCTTTTTGTAGAAACTGCAAGTGAACATTCAGAGCCTTAAGGGGCCTATAGTGGAAAAAGGAATATCCTCAAATAAAAACTAGACAGAAGCATTCTGTGAAACTTCTTTCTGTTCTGTGCGTTCAACTAAAATTGTTGAAGATTACGTTTGATTGAGCAGTTCTGAAACACTCTTTCTGTAGAAACTGCAAGTGGACATTCGGAGCGCTAAGGGGCCTATAGTGGAAAAAGTAATATCTTCAAATAAAAACTACTCAGAAGCATTCTGTGTAACTCCTTTCTGTTCTGTGCTTTCAACTAACAGAGTTGAAGCTTACTTTTGATTGAGCAGTTCTGAAACACTCTTTCTGTAGAAAATGCAAGTGGAAATTCCGGGCACTTAGGGTCCTATAGTGGTAAAAGGAATATCTTCAAACAAAAACTACACAGAACCATTATGTGAAACTTCTTTCTATTCAGTGCATTCAACTAACAGTTGAATATTACTTTCGATTGAGCAGTTCTGAAACACTCTTTCTGTAGAAAGTGCAATTGGACAATCAGAGCGCTAGGGGGCCTAAATTTGAAAAAGGAATATCTTCCAATAAAAACCACAAAGACGCATTCTGTGAAACTTCTTTCTGTTCTGTGCATTAAACTAACAGAGTTGAAGATTACTTTTGATTGAGCAGTTCTGAAGCACTCTTTCTGTATAAACTGAATGTGGATATTTGGAGCACTAAGGGGCTTCTGTGGAAAAAGGAATATCCTCAAATAAAAACTACACAGAAGCATTCTGTGAAACTTCTTTCTGTTCTGTGCATTCAACTAACAGAGTTGAAGCAGACTTTTGGTTCAATAGTTCTAAAGCATTCTTTCTGCAAAAACTGCAAGTGGACGTTTTGAGCACTAATGGGCCTATTGTGGAAAAAGGAATATCTTCAAATAAAAACTACATAGAAGCATTCTGTGAAATTTCTTTCTGTTCTGTGCATTCATCTGACAGAATTGCAGCTTACTTTTGATTGAACAGTTCTGAAACTCTCTTTCTGGAGAAACTGCAATTGGACATTCGGAGCGCTTCGGGTCCTATACTGGAAAAAGGAATATCTTCAAATAAAAACAAGAAAGAAGGCTTCTGTGAAACTTCTTTCTGTTTTGTACGTTGAACTAACCAAGTTTAAGCTTACTTTGGTTCAGCAGTTCTGAAACACTCTTTCGTTAGAAACTGCAATTGGACATTCCGAGCGCTAAGGGGCCTATAGTGGAAAAAGGAATATCTTCAAATAAAAACTACACAGAAGCATTCTGTGAAATCTCTTTCTGTTCTGTGCATTCAACTAAGAGAGTTGAAGCTTACTTTTGATTGAGCAGTTCTGAAACACTCTTTCTGTAGAAACTGCAAGTGGACATTTGGAGCACTAAGGGACCTATAGTGGAAAAAGGAATCTCTTCAAATAAAAACTACATAGAAGCATTCTGTGAAACTTCTTTCTCTTCTTTGCATTCAACTGAGAGTGTTGAAGCTTACTTTTGATTGAGCAGTTCTGAAACACACTTTCTGTAGAAACTGCAAGTGGACATTTGGAGCACTAAAGGACCTATAGTGGAAAAAGGAATCTCTTAAAATAAAAACTACATAGAAGCATTCTGTGAAACTTCTTTCTCTTCTTTGCATTCAACTGAGAGTGTTGAAGCTTACTTTTGATTGAGCAGTTCGGAAACAGTCTTTCTGTAGAAACTGCAAGTGGACAATCAGAGCAATAACGGGCCTAAAGTGGAAAAAGGAATATCTTCAAATAAAAACTACACAGAAGTATTCTGTGATACATCTTTCTGTTCTGTGCATTCAGCTAACATAGTTGAAGCTTAATTTTGATTTAGCAGTTCTGAAACACTCTTTCTGTAGAAACTGCAAGATGACATTTGGAGCGCTAAAGGGCCTATAGTGGAAAAAGGAATATCTTAAAATAAAAAAAACACAGAGGCATTCTGTGGCACTTCTTTCTGTTCTGTGCATTCAACGAACAGAGTGGAAGCTTACTTTTGATTCAGCAGTTATGAAACACTCTTTCTGTAGAAACTGCAAGTAGACAATCAGAGCGCTAAGGGGCCTATAGTGGAAAAAGGAATATCTTCAAATAAATACTACCCAGAAGCATTCTGTGAAACTTCTTTCTGTTCTGTGTATTCAGCTAACAGATTTGAAGCTTACATTTGATTGAGCGGTTCCAAATCACTCTTTCTGTAGAAACTGCAAGTGGAAATTTCGAGCGCTCTGGGGCCTATAGTGGAAAAAGGAATATTTTCAAATAAAAACTACACAGAAGCATTCTGTGAAATTTCTTTCTTTTCCTTGCATTCACTTGACAGAGTTGAAGCTTACTTTTGATTCAGCAGTTAGGAAAGACTCTTTCTGTAGAAAATGCAAGTGGACAATCGGAGCACTAAGGGGCCTACAGTGGAAAAAGGAATATCTTCCAATAAAAACTAAAAAGAAGCATTTTGTGAAACTTCTTTCTGTTCTGTGCATTCAGCTAATAGATTTGAAGCTTAATTTTGATTGAGCACTTCTGAAACACTCTTTCTGCAGAAACTGCAAGTGGACATTCGCAGCGCGAAGGGGCCTATAGTGGAAAAAGTAATATCTTCATATAAAAACAACCCAGAAGCATTTTGTGAAACTTCTTCCTGTTCTCTGCATTCAACTAACAGAGTTGAAGCTTACTTTGATTGAGTAGTTCTGAAACACTCTTTCTGTAGAAACTGCAGGTGGACATTCGGAGCGCTAAGAGGCCTACCGTGGAAAAAGGAATATCTTCAAATAAGAACTACACAGAAGCATTCTCTGAAACTTCTTTCGGTTCTGTGCATTCAACTAACTGAGTTGAAGCCTTCTTTTGCTTGAGCAGTTCTGAAACGCTCTTTATGTAGAAACTCCAAGTGGACATTCGGAGCGCTCAGGGGCCTATAATGGAAAAACGAATATCCTCAAATAAAAACTACACAGAAGCATGCTCTGAAACTTCTTTCAGTTCTGTGCATTCAACTAACAGAGTTGAAGCTTATTTTTGATTGAGCAGTTCTGAAACACTCTTTCTGTAGAAACTGCAAGCTGACATTCGGAGCGCTAATGGGCCTATATTGGAAAAAGGCTTATGTTCAAATAAAAACTACACAGAAGGAGTCTGTGAAAGTTCTATCTCTTCTGTCCATTCAACTAACAGAATAGAAGCGTACTTTTGATTGAGCAGTTCTGAAACACTCTTCCTGTAGAAACTGCAGGTTCACATTCTTAGCGCGAAGGGTCCTATAGTGGAAAAAGGAATATCTTCAAATAAAAACTACACAGAAACATTCTGTGAAACTTTTTTCTGTTCTGTGCATCTAACTATCAGAGTTGAAGCTTACTTTTGATTGAGCAGTTCAGAAACAATCTTTGTGTAGAAAATGCGAGAGGACATTCAGCGCGCTAAGGGGCCTATAGTGGAAAAAGAAATATCTTCAAATGAAAACTACACAGAAGCATTCTGTGAAACATCTTTCTGTTCTGTGCATTCAACTAACAGAGTTGAAGCTGCCTTTTGATTGAGCAGTTCTGAAACTTTCTTTCTGTAGAGCTGCAAGTGGACATTCGGAGCACTAAGGATCCTATAGTGGAAAAAGTAATATCTTCAAATAAAAACTACACAGAAGTGTTCTGTGAAACGTCCTTCTGTTCTGTGCGTTCAACTAACAGATTTGAAGCTTACTTTTGATTGAGCAATTCTGAAACACTCTTTCTGTAGAAATTGCAAGTGGAAATTCCGAGCGCTAAGGGGCCTATTGTGGAAAATGGAATATCTTCAAATGGAAAATACACAGAAGCATTCTTTGAAACTACTTTCTGTTCTGTGCATTCAACTAACAGAGTTGAAGCTTACATTTGATTGAGCAGTTCTGAAACTCTATTTCTGTAGTAACTGCAAATGAACATCCAGAGTGATAAGGGGCCTATAGTGGAAAAAGGAATAACCTTAAATAAAAACTACACAGAAGCATTCTGTTAAACTTCCTTCCTTTCTGTGCATTCAACTAACAGATTTGAAGCTTACTTTCCATTGAGCAGTTCTGAAACACTCTTTCTGTAGAAACTGGAAGTGGACTATAAGAGCCCTTAGGGGCATATAGTGGAAAAAGGAATATCCTCAAATAAAAACTATCCAGAAGCATTCTGTGAAACTTCCTTCTTTTCTGTGCATTCAACTAACAGATTTGCAGCTTCCTTTTGATTGAGCAGTTCTGAAACAGTCTTTCCGTAGAAAATGCAGTTGGACATTCAGAGTGCTAAGGGGCCTATGGTGGAAAAATGAATATCTTCAAATAAAAACTACACAGAAGCATTCTGTGAAACTTCTTTCTGATCTGTGCATTCAACAAATATGGTTGAACCCTACATTTGATTGAAGAGCTCTGAAACAGTCTTTCTGTAGAAACTGAAATTGATTATTCAGAGCGCTAAGTGGCCTATTGTGGAACAAGGAATATCTTCAAATAAAAACTGCAAAGAAGCATTTTGTGAAATTTCTTTCTGATCTGTGCATTCAACAAACAGCGTTGAACCTTAATTTGATTGAGGAGTTCTGAAACTCTCTTTCCGTAGAAACTGCAAGTTGACATGCGGAGCGCTACGGGGCCTATAGTGGAAAAAGGAATATCTTCAAATGAAACTTCACAGAAGCATTCTGTGAAACTACTTCCTGATCTGTGCATTCAACTAACAGATTTCAACCTTACATTTGAATTAGCAGTTCAGAAACACTCTTTCTGTAGAAACTGTAATTGGACATTCGGAGCGCTATGGGGTCTGTTTTGGAAAAAGGAATAACTTCAAATAAAAACTGCACAGAAGCATTCTGTGAAACTTCTTTCTGATCTGTGCATTCAAGTAACAGAGTTGAACCTTTCTTTTGATTGAGCAGTTCTGAAACACTCTTTCTGTAGAAACTGCAATTGGACATTTGGAGCGCTAATGGGCCTATAATGGAAAAAGGAATATCTTCAAATAAAAACTACACAGAAGCATTCTGAGAAACTTCTTTCTGATCTGTGCATTCAACTAACAGAGTTGAAACTTACTTTTGATTTAGCAGTTCTGAAAAACTCTTTCTGTAGAAACTGCAAGTGGACATTCGGAGTGCCAAGGGGCCTATAGTGGAAATAGTAATATCTTCAAATAAAAACTACACAGAAGCATTATGTGAAAATTCTTTCTGATCTGTGCATTCAACTAACAGAGTTGTAGCTTACATTTGATTTAGCAGTTCGGAAACACTCTTTCTGTGGAAACTGCAAGTGGACATTTGGAGCACTCTGGGGCCAATAGTGAAAAAAGGAATATCTTCAAATAAAAACTACACAGAAGCATTCTGTGAAACTTATTTCTGATCTGTGCATTCAACTAACAGGGCTGAACCTTACTTTTGATTGAGCAGTTCTGAAAATCTATTTCTGTAGAAACTGCATGTGGACATTCGGAGCGCTAAGAGTCCTATAGTGGAAAAAGGAAAATCTTCAAATTAGAACTACACAGAAGCGTTCTGTGAAACAGCTTTCTGATCTGTGCATTCAACTAACAGAGTTGAAACTTACTTTTGATTGAGCAGTTCCGAAACCCTCTTTCTATAGAAACTGCCAGTTTGCATTCAGAGCAATAAGATTCCTACAGTGGAAAAAGGAATATCTTCAAATAAAAACTACACAGAAGCATTCTGTGAAACTTCTTTGTGATCTGTGCATTCAAGAAACAGAGTTGAACCTCACTTTTGATTTAGGAGTTCTGAAACACTCTTTCTGTGGAAACTGCAAGTGGACATTCGGAGCGCTAAGGGGCCTATAGTGGAAAAAGGAATATCTTCAAATGAAAACTACACGGAAGCATTCTGTGAAACTTCTTTCTGACCATTGCATTAAACTAACACAGTTAAACTTTACTTTTTATTGAGGAGCTCTGAAATACACTTTCTGTAGAAACTGCAAGTGTACTTTCAGAGGGCTAACGGGCCTATAGTTGGAAAAGGAATCTCTTCAAGTACAAACTACATGGAAGCATTCTGTGAAACTTTTTTCTGATCTGTGCATTCAACTAACAGAGTTGAAACTTACTTTTGATTGAGGAGTATTGAAACACTCTTTCTGTAAAAACTGCAAGTGGACATTCGGAGCGCTAAGGGGCCTATAGTGGAAAAAGGAATCTCCTCAAATAAATACTACACAGAAGCATTCTGTGAAACTTCTTTCTAATCTGTGCATTTAACTAAGACAGTTGATCCTTACTTTTGATTGAGCAGTTCTGAAACACTCTTTCTGTACATACTGCAAGTGGACATTCGGAGCGCTAAAGGGCCTATAGTGGAAAAAGCATTATCTCAAACTAAAAACTACACAGAAATATTCTGTGAAACTTCCTTCTGATCTGTGCATTCAAATAACAGAGTTGAACCTTAGTTAGATTGAGCAGTTCTGAAACCCTCTTTCTGTAGAAACTGCAAGTGGACATGCGGAGCGCTAAGGGGCCTATAGTGGAAAAGGAATATCTTCAAAAAACAAACTACACAGAAACATACTGTGGAACTTCTTTGTGATCTGTGCATTCAACTAACAAAGCTGAACCATACTGTCAATTGAGCAGGTCTGAAGCACTCTTTCTGTAGAAACAGCATGTGGACATTCGGAGGACTAAGGGGGATATAGTGGAAATAGAAATATCTTCCAATAAAACCTACACAGAATCATTCTGTGAAACTTCTTTATGATCTGTGCATTCAACTAACAGGGTTGAAACTTACTTTTGATTGAGCAGGTCTGAAACACATTTTCTGTGGAAACTGCAAGTGGACATTCGGAGTGCTAACGGGCCTAAAGTGGAAAAAGGAATATCTTCAAATAAAAACTACACAGAAGCATTCTGTGAAACTTCTCTCTGATCTGTGCATTCAACTAACAGAGTTGAAACTTACTTTTGATTGAGCAGTTCTGAAACACTCTTTCTGTAGAAACTGTCATCAGATATTTGGAGCGCTAAGTGTCCTACAATAGAAAAAGGAATATCTTCAAATAAAAACTACACTGAAGCATTCTGTGAAAATTCCTTCTGATCTGTGCATTCAACTAACAGAGTTGACCCTAACTTTTTATTGAAGAGTTCTGAAACACACTTTCTGTAGAAACTGCAAGCGGACATTTCCAGCACTAATGGGCCTATAGTGGAAAAATGAGTATGTTCAAATAAAAACTACACAGAAGCATTCTGTTAAACTTTTTTCTGATCTGTGCATTCAACTAACAGAGTTGAATCTTACTTTTGATTGAGGAGTTCTGAAACAATCTTTCTGTAGGAACTGCAAGCGAATATTCGGAGCGCTAAGTGGCCTATAGTGGAAAAAGGAATATCTTCCAATAAAAACTAAACAGAAGCATTCTGTGAAACTTCTTTCTCATCTGTGCATTCAACTTACAGTGTTGAACCTTACTTTTGATTGAGCAGTTCTTAAACACTCTTTCTGTAGAAACTGCAAGTGGACATTCGGAGCGCTAAGGGGCCTATAGTGGAAATTGGAATGTCTTCCAATAAAAACTACACAGAAAGATTCTGGGAAACTTCTTTCTCATCTGTGCATTCAACTAACAGAGTTGAACGTTACTTTTGATTGAGCAGTTCTTAAACAATCTTTCTGTTGAAACTGCATGTGGACATTTGCAGCACTAAGGGGCCTATAGTGGAAAAAGGAATATCTTCAAATAAAAACTACAGTGAAGAATTCTGTGAATCTTCTTTCTGATCTGTGGAATCAACAAACAGAGTTGAACCTTACTTTTGATTGAGGAGTTCTGAAACACACTTTCTGTAGAAACTGCACACGGACATTCGGAGCGCTGAGGGTCCTATGGTGGAAAAAGGATTATCTTCAAATAAAAGCTACACTGAAGCATTCTGTGAAACTTCTTTCTGATCCGTACATTCAACTAACAGAGTTGAAACTTACTTTGGATTTAGCAGTTCTGAAACAATCTTTCTGTAGAAACTGCAAGTGGACATTCCGTGAGCTAAGGAATGTATAGTTGAAAAAGGAATATCTTCAAATAAAAACTACACAAAGCATTCTGTGAAACTTCTTTCAGATCAGTGCATTCAAATAACCGAGGTGAACTTAACTTTTGATTTAGAAGTTCTGAAAAACTCTTTCTGTAGAAACTGCAAGTGGACATTAGGAGCGCTAAGGGGGATATAGTGGAAATAGAAATATCTTACAATAAAACCTACTCAGAAGCATTCTGTGAAACGTCTTTCTGATCTGTGCATTCAACTAACAGAGTTGAAACTTATTATTGATTGAGCAGGTCAAAACATTCTTTCTGTGGAAACTGCAAGCGGACATTCAGAGCGGTAAGAGGCCGATAGTGGAAAAAGGAATAACTTCAAATAAAAACTTCACAGAAGCATTCCGTGAAACTTCCTTCTGAGCTGGGCATTCAACTAGAAGAGTTGAACCCTACTTTTGATTGAGTAGTTCTGAAACACTCTTTCTTTACAAACTGCAAGCGGACATTTGGAGCGCTAAGGGGCCTTTAGTGGAAAAAGGAATGTATTCAATTAAAAACTACACAGAAGCATACTGTGAAACTTTTTTGTGATCTGTGTATTCAACTAACAAAGTTGAAACTTTCTGTTGATTGAGCAGGTCTGAGACACACTTCCTATAGAAACTGCAAGTGGACATTCGGAGCGCTTATGGGCCTGCAGTGGAAAAAGTGATATCTTCAAATAAAAACCACACAGAAGCATTCTGTGAAACTTCTTTCTGATCTGTGCATTAAACTAATGGAGTTGAACCTTACTTTTGATTGAGGAGTTTTGAAACACTCTTTCTTTACAAACTGCAAGCGGACATTCGGAGCGCTAAGGGGCTTATAGTAGAAAAAGGAATATCTTCAAATAAAAACTACACAGAAGAATTCTGTGAAATTTGTTTCTGACCTGTGCATTCAACTAACAGAGTTGAACCTTAATTTTTATTGAGCAGTTCTGAAACACTTTCTGCAGAAACTGCAAGTGGACATTCGGAGCTCTAAGGGGCCTAGGGTGGGAGCAGGATTAATTTCAAATAAAAACTACACAGAAGCATTCTGTGAAAATCCTTCCTGATCTGTGCATTCAACTAACAGAGGTGAATCTTACTTTTGATTTGGCAGGTCTGAAACACTCTTTCTGTTGAAACTGCAAGCGGACATTCCGAGTGATAATGGGCCTACTGTGGAAAAAGAAATATCTTCAAATAAAAACTACACAGAAGCATTCTGTGAAACTTCTTTCTGATCTTTGCATTCAACGAACAGAGTTGAACCTTACTTTGAGCATGTCTGAAACACTCTTACTGTAGAAACTGTAAGCGGACATTCAGAGGGATAATGGGCCTACTGTGGAAAAAGGAATATCTTAAATAAAAAGTACAAAGAAACATACTGTGAAACTTCTTTCTGATCTGTGCATTCAACTAACAGAGTTGAACCTTACTTTTCATTCAGCATTTCTGAAACACTCTTTCTGTAGAATCTGAAATTGGACATTCGGAGCGCTATGGGTCCTACAGTGGGAAAAGGAATAATTTCAAATAAAAACTACACAGAAGCATTCTGTGAAACTTCTTTCTGATCTGTGAATTCAACTAACAGAGGTGAATTTTACTTTTGATTGAGCAGTTCTGAAGCACTCTTTCTGTACAAACTGCAATCGGACATTCGGAGCGCTGAGTGGCCTACAATGGAAAAAGTAATAACTTCCAATAAAAACTACACTGAAGCATTCTGTGAAACATCCTTCTGATCTGTGCATTCAACTAACAGAGTTGACCCTTACTTTTTATTGAAGAGTTCTGAAACAGACTTTCTGTAGAAACTGCAAGCGGACATTCGCAGTGCTATTGGGTCTACAGTGGAGAAAGGAATATCTTCAAATTAAAACTACACAGAAGCATTCTGTTAAACTATTTTCTGATCTGTGCATTCAACTAACAGAGTTGACTCTTACTTTTGATTGACGAGTTCTGAAAAACTCTTTCTGTAGAAACTGCAAGCAGACATTCGGAGCGCTAAGTGGCCTATAGTGGAAAAAAAATATCTTCCAATAAAAACTAAACAGAAGCATTCTGTGAAACTTCCTCCTCATCTGTGCATTCAACTAACAGTGTTGAACCTTACTTTTGATTGAGCAGTTCTTAAACACTCTTTCTGTAGAAACTGCAAGCGGACATTCGGAGTGCTAAGTGGCCTATAGTGGAAAAAGGAATATCTTCAAATAAAAACTACACAGAAGCATTCTGTGAAACTTCTTTCTCATCTGTGCATTCAACTAACGAATTTGAACCTTCCTTTTAATTGAGGAGTTCTGAAACACTCTTTCTGCCGAAACTGCAAGCAGACATTTGAAGCGCAAAGGGGTTTTAGTAGAAAAAAGAATATCTTCAAATAAGAACTACACAGAAGCATGCTGTGAAACTTCTTTCTGATCTGTGCATTCAACTAACAGAGTTGAACCTTACATTTGATTGAGCATGTCTGAAACACTCTTTCTGTAGAAACTGCAAGTGGACATTCAGAACGCTAATTGGCCGACAGTAGAAAAAGGAATATCTTCAAATAAAAACTACACAGAGGCATTCTGTGAAACTTCTTTCTTATCTGTGCATTCAACTAATAGAGTTGAACCTTACTTTTGATTGAGCAGTTCTGAAACACTCTTTCTGTAGAAACTGCAAGTGAACACTCGCAACGATATGCGGCCTAGAGTGGAAAAAGGAATATCTTCAAGAAAAAACTACACAGAGTGATTCTGTGAAACTTCCTTCTGTTCTCTGCATTCTGTTATTTCAGTGTTGAACCTTCTTTTTGATTGAGCAGTTCTGAAACACTCTTTCTGTAGAAAATGCAAGTGGGCATTGGGAACGCTAAAGGGCCTATGGTGGGAAAAGGAGTAATTTCAAATAAAAACTACACAGAAGCATTCTGTGAAACTTCCTTCTGATCTGTGCATTCAACTAACAGAGGTGAACCTTACTTTTGATTGAGGAGTTCTGAAACACTCTTTCTGGAGAAACTGCAAGGGGACATTAGGAGCGCTAAGGGCCTACAGTGTAAAAAGGAATATCTTCGAAAAAAAACTGCACAGAAGCATTCTGTGGAACTTCCTTCTGATCTGTGCATTCAACTAACAGAGTTGAAGATTACTTTTGATTGAGGAGTTCTGAAACACTCTTTCTGCAGAGACTGCAAGCAGACATTCGGAGCGCTAAGGGGCTTAGAATACAAAAAAGACTATCTTCAAATAAAAACTACACACAAGCATTCTCTGAAACTTCTTTCTGATCTGTGACTTCAACTAATAGAGTTGAACCTTACTTTTGATTGAGCAGATCTGTAACACTTTCTGTAGAAACTGCAAGTGGACATTCAGAGCGCTAAGGGGCCTTCAGTGGAAAAAGGAATATCATCAAATAAAAAATAAACAGAAGCATTCTGTGAAACTTCTTTCTGATCTGTACATTCAACTAACAGAGTTGAACCTTACTTTTGATTGAGCAGGTCCGAAACACTCTTTCTGTAGAAACTGCTAGCTGACATTTGGAGCACTAAGGGGCCTTCAGTGGAAAAAGCAATATCTTCAAATAAAAACTACACAGAAGCATTCTGTGAAACTTCTTTCTGATCTGTGCATTCAACTAACGGAGTTGAAACTTACTTTTGATTGACGATTTTTGAAACACTCTTTCTGCAGAAACTGCAAGCGGATATTTGGAGTGCTAATGTGCTTATAGTAGAAAAAGGAATAACTTCAAATAAAAACTACACAGAAGCATTCTGTGAAACTTCTTTCTGAGCTGTGCATTCAACTAACTGAGTTGAAAATTAATTTTGATTGAGTAGTTCTGAAACACTCTTTCTGTAGAAACTGCAAGGGGACATTCGGAACGCTAAGGGGCCTATGGTGGGAAAAGGAGTAATTTCATATAAAAATTACACAGAAGCGTTCTCTCAAACTTCTTTCTGATATGTGCATTCAACTAACAGAGGTGAATCTTACTTTTGATTGAGCAGTTCTGAAACACTCTTTCTTTGGAAACTGCAAGTGGACATTCGGAGCACTAAGGGGCCTTCAGTGGAAAAATGAGTATCTTCAAATGAAAACTACACAGAAGCATTCTTGGAACTTCCTACTCATCTGTGCATTCAACAAACGAAGTTGAACCTTCCTTTTAATTGAGGAGTTCTGAAACACTCTTTCTGCCAAAACTGCAAGCAGACATTTGGAGCGCTAAGCGGCTTTTAGTAGAAAAAGAAATATCTTCAAATAAGAACTACACAGAAGCATGCTGTAAAACTTCTTTCTGATCTGTGCATTCAACTAACAGAGTTGAACCTTACTTTTGATGGAGAAGGTCTGAAACACTCTTTCTGTGGGAACTGCAAGCGGACATTCGGAGCGCTAAGGGTCCTATAGTGTAAAAAGGAATATCTTCCTATAAAAACTACACAGAAGAAATCTGTGAAACTACTTTCTCATCTCTGCATTCAACTAACAGAGTTGAATCTTTCTTTTGATTCAGGAGTTCTGAAACACTCTTTCTGTAGAAACCGCAAGCGGACACTCGGAGCACTAAGAGTCCTATGGTGGAAAAAGGAACATCTTTAAATGAAAAGTTCACAGAACGATTGTGTGAAACTTCTTTCTCATCTGTGCATTCAACTAACATAGTTGAACCTTACTTTTGATTGAGCAGTTCTTAAACACTCTTTCTGTAGAAACTACTAGGGGATATTCAGAGCACTTAGGGGCCTATAGCGGAAAAAGGAATATCTTCAAATAAAAACTACACCAAAGCATTCTGTGAAAGCTCTTTCTCATCTGTGCATTCAACTAACAGAGTTGAACCTTACTTTTGATTGAGGAGTTCTGAAACACACTTTCTGTAGCAACTGCAAGAGAACATTCGCAGCGCAAAGGGGCCTATGGAGGAAAAAGGAATATCTTCAAATAAAAACTACACAGAAGCATTCTGTGAAACTTCTTTCTGATATGTGCATTCAACTAACAGAGTTGAAACTTCGTTTTAATTGAAGAGTTCTGAAACACTCTTTCTGCAGTAACTGCATGTGGACAATTGGAGCGCTAATGGTCCTGTTGTGGTAAAAGGAATATCATCAAATAAAAACTACCCTGAAGGATTCTGTGAAACTCCTTTCTGATCTGTGCATTCAACTAACAGAGTTGAAGCTAACTTTTGATTGAGCAGTTCTGAAACCCTCTATCTGTAGAATCTGCAAGCAGACATTCGGAGCGCTAAGGGGCCTATAGTGGAAAAATGAATATCTTCAAATAATAACTACACAAAAGTATTCTGTGAAACTTCTTTCTGATCTGTGCATTGAACTAACAGAGTTGAACCTTCGTTTTCATTGAGGAGTTCTGAAACACTCTTTCTGCAGAAACTGCAAGCAGACATTCGGAGCGCTGAGGGGCTTACAATACAAAAAGGACTATCTTCAAATAAAAACTACACACAAGCATTCCCTGAAACTTCTTTCTGATATGTGCCTTCTACTACAGAGTTGAACCTTACTTTTGATTGAGCAGGTCTGAAACACTATTTCTGTAGAAACTCCAAGTGGACACTCGGAGCGCTAAGGGGCCTATAGTGGAAAAAGGAATATCTTCAAAAAAAAAACTACACACATGCATTGTGCGAAACATCTTTCTGCTCAGTGCATTCAACTAACAGAGTTGAACCTTACTTTCTATTTTTTTTTTTTTTTTTTTTTTTTTTTTTTTTTTTTTATTATACTTTAGGGTTTTAGGGTACATGTGCACAATGTGCAGGTTTGTTACATATGTATCCATGTGCCATGTTGATTTCCTGCACCCATTAACTCGTCATTTAGCATTAGGTGTATCTCCTAATGCTGTCCCTCCCCCCTACCCCCACCCCACAACAGTCCCCGGAGTGTGATGTTCACCTTCCTGTGTCCATGAGTTCTCATTGTTCAATTCCCACCTATGAGTGAGAACATGCGGTGTTTGGTTTTTTGTCCTTGCGATAGTTTACTGAGAATGATGTTTTCCAGTTTCATCCATGTCCCTACAAAGGACACGAACTCATCATTTTTTATGGCTGCATAGTATTCCATGGTGTATATGTGCCACATTTTCTTAATCCAGTCTATCGTTGTTGGACATTTGGGTTGGTTCCAACTCTTTGCTATTGTGAATAGTGCCGCAATAAACATACGTGTGCATGTGTCCTTATAGCAGCATGATTTATAGTCCTTTGGGTATATACCCAGTAATGGGATGGCTGGGTCAAATGATATTTCTAGTTCGAGATCCCTGAGGAATCGCCACACTGACTTCCACAATGGTTGAACTAGTTTACAGTCCCACCAACAGTGTAAAAGTGTTCCTATTTCTCCACATCCTCTCCAGCACCTGTTGTTTCCTGATTTTTTAATGATGGCCATTCTAACTGGTGTGAGATGGTATCTCACTGTGGTTTTGATTTGCATTTCTCTGATGGCCAGTGATGATGAGCATTTCTTCATGTGTTTTCTGGCTGCATAAATGTCTTCTTTTGAGAAGTGTCTGTTCATGTCCTCTGCCCACTTTTTGATGGGGTTGTTTGTTTTTTTCTTGTAAATTTGTTTGAGTTCATTATAGATTCTGGATATTAGCCCTTTGTCAGATGAGTAGGTTGCAAAAATTTTCTCCCATTCTGTAGGTTGCCTGTTCATTCTGATGATAGTTTCTTTTGCAAACCGAATCCAGCAGCACATCAAAAAGCTTATCCACAATGATCAAGTGGGCTTCATCCCTGGGATGCAAGGCTGGTTCAACATACGCAAATCAATAAATGTAATCCAGCATATAAACAGAACCAAAGACAAAAACCACATGATTATCTCAATAGATGCAGAAAAGGCCTTTGACAAAATTCAACAACCCTTCATGCTAAAAACTCTCAATAAATTAGGTATTGATGGGATGTATCTCAAAATAATAAGAGCTATCTACGACAAACCCACAGCCAATATCATACTGAATGGGCAAAAACTGGAAGCATTCCCTCTGAAAACTGGCACAAGACAGGGATGCCCTCTCTCGCCGCTCCTGTTCAACATAGTGCTGGAAGTTCTGGCCAGAGCAATCAGGCAGGAGAAGGAAATAAAAGGTATTCAATTAGGAAAAGAGGAAGTCAAATTGTCCCTGTTTGCAGATGATATGATTGTATATCTAGAAAACCCCATTGTCTCAGCCCAAAATCTCCTTAAGCTGATTAGCAACTTCAGCGAAGTCTCAGGATACAAAATTAATGTACAAAAATCACAAGCATTCTTGTACACCAATAACAGACAAACAGAGAGCCAAATCATGAGTGAACTCCCATTCACAATTGCTTCAAAGAGAATAAAATACCTAGGAATCCAACTTACAAGGGATGTGAAGGACCTCTTCAAGGAGAACTACAAACCACTGCTCAATGAAATAAAAGAGGATACAAACAAATGGAAGAACATTCCATGCTCATGGGTTGGAAGAATCAATATCGTGAAAATGGCCATACTGCCCAAGGTAATTTATAGATTCAATGCCATCCCCATCAAGCTACCAATGACTTTCTTCACAGAATTGGAAAAAACTACTTTAAAGTTCATATGGAACCAAAAAAGAGCCCGCATCGCCAAGTCAATCCTAAGCCAAAAGAACAAAGCTGGAGGCATCACGCTACCTGACTTTAAACTATACTACAAGGCTACAGTAACCAAAACAGCATGGTACTGGTACCACAACAGAGACATAGATCAATGGAACAGAACAGAGCCCTCAGAAATGATGCCGCATAGCTACAACTATCTGATCTTTGACAAACCTGACAAAAACAAGAAATGGGGAAAGGATTCCCTATTTAATAAATGGTGCTGGGAAAACTGGCTAGCCATATGTAGAAAGCTGCAACTGGATCCCTTCCTTACACCTTATACAAAAATTAATTCAAGATGGATTAAAGACCTTACTTTCTATTAACAGGTCTGAAACACTATTTCTGTAGAAACTGCATGCGGACATTTGGACCATTAAGGGGCCTATAGTGGAAAAAGGAATAACTTCAAATAAAAAATTCGTAGAAGCATTCTTTGAAACTTCTTTCTGATCTGTGCGTTCGACTACCAGAGTTGAACCTTTCATTTGATTGAGGAATTGTGAAACACTCTTTCTGTAGAAACTGCAAGCGGACATTCGGAGCGCTAAGGGGTCAATAGTGGGAAAAGAAATATCTTCAAATAAAAACTACACAGAAGCATTCTGTGAAACTTCTCTCTGATCTGTGCATTCAACTAACAGAGTTGAACGTTACTTTTGATTGTGCAGTTCTGAAACACACTTTCTGTAGAAACGGCAGGCTGATATATGGAGAGCTACGGGGCCTATAGTGGAAATAGGAATATCATCAAATAAAAACAACACAGAAGCATTCTGTGAAACTTATTTCTGATCTGTGCATTCAACTCACACATTTGAACCTTACTTTTGATTGAGGAGTTCTGTAACACTCTTTCTCAAGACTCTGCAAGCGGACATTAGCAGCGCTAATGGGCTTATAGTGGAAAAAGGGATATCTTCAAATGATAACTACACAGAAGCATTCTGTGAAACTTCTTTATGATCTGTGCATTCAACTAACAGAGTTGAAACTTACTTTTGATTGAGCAGTTCTGAAAATCTCTTTCTGTAGAAACTGCAAGGGGACATACGGAGCGCTATAGCTCCTTTTGGGGAAAAAGGAATATCTTCAAATAAAAACTACGCAGAAGCATTCGGTGAAACTTCCTTCTGATCTGTGCATTCAACTAACACAGTTGAACCTTACTTTTGATTGAGCAGTTCTGAAACCCGCTTTCTGTAAAAACTGCAAGTGGACATTCGGAGTGCTAAGTGTCCTATAGAGGAAAAAGGAATATCTTCAAATAAAAAGAACACTGAAGCATTCTGTGAAACTTCTTTCTGATCTGTGCATTCTACTTACCAAGTTGAACTTTTCTTTTGATTGAGGAGTTCTGAAACACTCTTTCTGAAGAAACTGCAAGCAGACATTCGGTGTGCTAAAGGGCCTATAGTGGAAAACGGAATATCTTCAAATAAAAACAACACAGAAGCATTCTATGAAACTTCTTTTTGATCTGTGCATTAAACTTACGGAGTTGAACCTTACTTTTGATTGAACACTTCTGAAACACTCTTTCTGTAGAATCTGCAAGCGGACATTCGGAGCGCTAAGGGGCGTATAGTGGAAAAAGTAATATCTCCAAATAAAAACTACACAAAAGCATTCTGTGAAAGTTCTTTTGATCTGTGAATTCAACTAACAGAGTTGAACCATCGTTTTAATTGAGGAGTTCTGAAACACTCTTTCTGCAGAAACTGCAAGTGGACATTTGGGGCGCTAAGGGATTTATAGTACAAAAAGGAATATCTTCAAATAAAAACTACACACAAGCACTCTCTGAATCTTCTTTCTGATCTGTGCCTTCAACTAACAGAGATGAACCTTACCTTTGATTGAGCAGGTCTGAAACACTCTTTCTGTAGAAAGTGCAAGCGGACATTCGGAGCGTTAAGGGGACTTCAGTGGAAAAAGGAATATCATCAAATAAAAGCTACACAGAAGCATTCTGTGAAACTTCTTTCTGATCTGTGCGTTCAACTAACAGAGTTGAAATTTACTTTTGATTGAGCAGTTCTGAGACACTCTTTCTGCACAATCTGCAAGTGGACATTCACAGTGCTAAGGTGCATATAGTGGAAAAAGGAATATTTTCAAATATAAACTACACAGAAGCACTCTGTGAAACTTGTTTCTGATCTGTGCATTCCACTAGCAGACTTGGACCTTACTTTTGATTGAGCAGTTCTGAAACACTCTTTCTGTAGAAATTCCAAGTGGACACTATGACTGCTAAGGGGCCCATATTGGAAAAAGGAATATCTTCAAATAAAAACTACACAGAAGCATTCTGTGAAACTACTTTCTGATCTGTGCATTCAACTTACAGAGTTGAACCTTACTTTTGATTGAGAAGGTCTGAAACATTCTTTCTGTAGTAACTGCCAGCGGACATTCAGAGCGCTAAACTGCCTGTGGTATAAAAAGGAATATCTTCAAATAAAAACTACACAGAAGCAATCTGTGAAACTACATTCTGATGTCTGCATTCAACTAACAGAGGTGAACCTTACTTTTGATTCAGTAGTTCTGAAGCACTCTTTCTGTAGAAACTGCAAGCGGACACTCGGAGCGCTAAGGGTCCTATGGTGGAAAAAGGAATATCTTCAAACAAAAACTGCACAGAAGCATTCTGTGAAGCTTCCTTCTGATCTGTGCATTCAACTAACAGAGTTGAACTTTACATTTCATTGAGCAGGTCTGAAGCACTCTTTCTGTAGAAACTGCAGGTGGACATTCGGAGCGCTAAGCAGCGTACAGTGGAAAAAGGAATATCTTCAAATAAAAACAATACAGAAGCATTCTGTGAATCCACTTTCTGATCTGTGCATTCCACTAACAGAGTTGAACCTTACTTTTGATTGAGGAGTTCTGAAACACTCTTTCTGAAGAAACTGCAAGCGGACATGTGGTGCGCTAAGGGGCCTAGAGTGGAAAAAGGAATATCTTCAAATAAAAACAACACAGAAGCATTCTGTGAAACTTCTTCTTGATCTGTGCATTCAACTTACAGAGTTGAACCTTTCTTTGTACTGAGGAGTTCTGAAACACTCTTTCTGTAGAAACTGTAAGCGGACATTCGGAGCGCTAAGGCGCCTATAGTGAAAAAAGGAATATCTGCAAATAAAAACTACACCGAAGCATTCTGTGGAAGATCTTTCTGATCTGTGCATTCAACTAACAGAATTGAAGCTTACATTTGACTGAGGAGTTCTTAAACACTCTTTCTGTAGAAACTGCAAGGGGATATTCGGAGCGCTAAGGGGCCTAGAGTGGAAAAAGGAATATCTTCAAATAAAAACTACACTGAAGAATTCTGTGAAACTTCTTTCTGATCTGTGCATTCAACTAACAGAGTTGAACCTTCGTTTTAATTGAGGAGTTCTGAAACACTCTTTCTCCAGAAACTGCAAGCGGACATTCAGAGCGCTAAGGGGCCTATAGTTGGAAAAGGAATATCAACAAATAAAAACTACCCAGAAGCATTCTGTGAAACTTCTTTCTGATCTGCGCATTCAGCTAACATAGTTGAAGCTAACTTTTGATTGAGCAGTTTTGAAACACTCTTTCTATAGAATCTGCAAGCGGACATTCGGAGTGCTAAGGGGCGTATAGTGGAAAAAGGAATATCTTCAATTAAAACTACACAAAATCATTCTGTGAAACTTCTTTCTGATCTGTGCATTCAACTAACAGTGTTGAATCTTTTTTAATTGAGGAGTTCTGAAACACTCTATCTGCAGAAACTGCAAGCGGACATTCGGAGTGCTAAGGGGTTTATAGTACAAAAAGGACTATCTTCAAATAAAAACTATGCACAAGCACTCTCTGAAACTTCTTTCTGATCTGTGCCTTCAACTAACAGAGTTGAAGCTTACATTTGATTGAGCAGGTCTGAAACACTCTTTCTGTAGAAACTGCAAGTGGCCAGTTGGAGCGCTAATTGGCCTACAGTGCAAAAAGGAATATCGTCAAACAAAAACTACACAGAAGCGTTCTGTGAAACTTCTTTGTGATCTGTGCATTCAACTAACCGAGTTGAATCTTACTTTTGACTCAGGAGTTTTAAAACACTCTTTCTGTTGAAGCTGCAAGTGGACATTCCGAGTACTAAGCAGCCTAGAGTGTAAAAAGGAATATCTTCAAATAAAAACTACACAGAAGCATTCTGTGAAGCTTCCTTCCGATCTATGCATTCATCTAACACAGTTGAACCTTACTTTTCACTGAGGAGTTCTGAAACACTCTTTCTGTAGAAACTGCAAGTGGACATTCCGAGCGCTAAGGGGCCCATAGTGTAAATAGGAATATCTTCCATTAAAAACCACAAAGAAGCAATATGTGAAATTACTTTCTGATCTCTGCATTAAACTAACAGAGTTGAACGTTACTTTTGATTCAGGAGTTCTGAAACACTCTTTCTGTAGAAACTACAAGCAGACACTCGTAGCGCTAAGGGTCCTATGGTAGAAAAAGTAATATCTTCAAATAAAAACTGCACAGAACCATTCTATGAAGCTTCCTTCTGATCTGTGCATTCAACTAACAGAGTTGAAATTTACTTTTCATTGAGCAGGTCTGAAAAACTCTTTCTGTAGAAACTGCAAGCGGACATTCTGAGAGCTAAGGGGCCTACAGTGGAAAAAGGAATATCTTCAAATAAAAACTACACAGAAGCATTCTGTGAAACTTCTTTCTGATCTGTGCGTTCAACTAGCCTAGTTGAACCTTACTTTTGATTGACCAGGTCTGAAAAATTCTTTCTGTAGCAACTGCAAGCGGACATTCGGAGCACGAAGAGGCCTATAGTGTAAAAAGGAATATCTTCAAATAAAAACTACACAGAAGCATTCTGTGAATCTTCTTTCTGATCTGTGCATTCAACTAACATGGTTGAACCTTACTGTTGATTGAAGAGTTCTGAAACACTCTTTTTGTAGGAACTGTAAGTGGACATTCGGAGCTCTAAGGGGCCTATAGTGGAAAAAGGATTATCTTCAAATAAAAACTACACACAAGAATTCTGTGGAACTTGTTTCTGATCTGTGCATTCCACAAAGAGCTGAACCTAACTTTTGACTGAGCACGTCTGAAACACTCTTTCTGTAGAAATTGCAACAGGACATTCTGATTGCTAAGGGCGTATAGTGGAAAAAGGAATATCTTCAAATAAAAATGACACGAAAGCATTCTGTAAAAATTCTTTCTGATCTGTGCATTCAACTAACTGAGTTGAACCTTACTTTTGATTGAACCAGTATGAAACACCCTATCTGTAGTAACTGCATGTGGATATTAGAGCGCTAAGGGACCTATAGTGGAAAAAGCAATAACTTCAAATAAAACCTACACAGAAGCATTCTATGAAACACCCTTCTGATCTATGCATTCAACTAACAGAGTTGAAACTTACTTTTGATTGAGCTTTTCTGAAACACTCTTTCTATAGGAACTGCAAGTGGACATTCAGAGCGCTAATGGGCCTATAGTGGAAAAAGCACTATCTTCAAATAAAAACTACACAGAAGCATGCTGTGAAACTTCTTTCTAATCTGTGCATTCAACTAACAGAGTTGAACATTACTTTTGATTGAGGAGTTCTGAAACACTGTTTCTGTAGAAATGGCAGGCGGACATTCGGAGTGATAAAGGGTCTCCAGTGGAAAAAGGAATATCTTCAAATACAAACTATACACAACCATTTTGTGAAACTACTTTCTGATCTGCGTATTCAACTAAAAGAGTTGAACCTTATTTTTGATTGAGCAGTTCTGAAACACTCTTTCTGTAGAAACTGCAAGCGGACATTTTGAGCGCTATGGGGCCTATAGTGGAAAAAGGAATATCTTCATATAAAAACCACACAGAAGTATTCTGTGAAACTTATTTCTGTTCTGTGCATTCAACTAACAGAGTTCAACCTTACTTTTGATTGAGCAGGTCTGAAACACTCTTTCTGCAGAAACTGCAATTGGATATTAAGAGCGCTAAGGGACCTACAGTGGAAAAAGGAATATCTTTAAATAAAAACTACACAGAAACATTCTGTGAAACTTCTTTCTGATCTGTGCATTTAACTAACAGATTTGAACCTTACTTTTGATTGGGTAGTTCTGAAACACTCTTTCTTTAGAAACTCCAAGTGTCAATCTAAGCACTTAGGGTCCTATAGTGGAAAAAGGAATAGCTTCAAATAAAAAATACACAGAAGCATTCTGTGAAACTTCTTTCTGATCTGTGCATTCAACTAAAAGAGTTGAATCTTACTTTTGATTGCGGAGTTCTGAAACACTCTTTCTGTAGAAACTGCAATTGGACATTCGGAGCGCTTAGGGGCCTATAGTGGAGAAAGGAATATCTTCAATTAAAAACTAAACAGAAGCATTCTGTGAAACTTCTTTCTGATCTGTGCATTCATCTAACAGAGTTGAACCTTACTTTTGACGGAGGAGTTCTGAAAATCTCTTTCTGTAGAAACTTCAAGTGGACATTCAGAGCGCTAAGGGGCCTATAGTGGAAAAAGGGATATCTTCATATAAAAACTACACAGAACCATTGTGTGAATCATCTTTCTGATCTCTGCATTTAACTAACAGAGTTGAACCTTAGTTTCGATAGAGCAGTTCTGAAACACCCTTTCTGTAGAAACTGCAAGTGGGCATTCGGAGCACTAACGGGCCTATAGTGGAAAAAGGAATATCTTCAAATAAAAACTACACAGAAGCATTTTGTGAAGCTTCTTTCTGATATGTGCATTCAACTAACAGAGATGAAGCTTACTTTTGATGGAGAAGTTCTGAAACTCTCTTTCTGTAGAAACTGCAAGCGGATATTCAGAGCGCTAAGGGGCCTATAGTGGAAATAGAATATCTTCAAATAAAAACTACACAGAAGCATTCTGTGAAACTTCTTTCTGATCTGTGCATTCAACTATCCGAGTTGAAACTTACTTTTGATTGAGGACTTCTGAAACCCTCTTTCTGTAGAAACTGCAAGCGGACATTCGGAGCGCTAGGGGTCCTATAATGGAAAAAGGAATACCTTCAAATTAAAACTACACAGAAGCATTCTGTGAAACTTCTTTCTGCTCTGTGCATTCAACCTAAAGAGTTGAACCTTACATTTGATTGACCAGGTCTGAAACACTCTTTCTGTAGAAACTGCAAGTGGACATTCAGAGCGCTAAGGGCCTATAGTGGAAAAAGGAATATCTTCAAATAAAACCACAGGGAACTATTCTGTGAAACTTCTTTCTGATCTGTGCATTCAACTAACAGAGTTGAACCTTACGTTTGATTGAGCAGGTCTGAAACACTCTTTCTGTAGGAACTGCTAGCGTACATTCAGAGCGCTAAGGGGAATATAGTGTAAAAAGGAATATCTTCAAGTAAAAACTAAACAGAAGCATTCTGTGAAACTTCTAACTGATCTGTGCATTGATCAAACAGAGTTGAACCTTACATTTGTTTCAGGAGTTCTGAAACACTCTTTCTGTAGAAACTGCAAGCGGACATTCTGAGCGCTAATTTTCCTATAGAGGAAAAAGGAATATCTTCAAATAAAAACTACACAGAAGCATTTTGTGAGGCTTATTTTTGATCTGTGCATTCAACTAACACAGTTTAACCTTACTTTGGATTGAGGAGTTCTGAAACACTCTTTCTGTAGAACCTGCAAGCGGACATTCGGAGCGCTAAGGGACCTATGATGAAAAGGAATATCTTCAAATAAAAACTACACAGTAGCATTCAGTGAAACTTCTTTCTGATCTGTGGATTCAACTAACACAGTTGAACCTTAATTTTGATTGAGCAGTTCTGAACCACTCTTTCTGTAGAAACTGCAAGCGGACATTCGGAGCGCTAAGGGGCCTAGAGTGGAAAAAGGAATATCTTCAAATAACAACTACACAGAAGCATTCTGTGAAACTTCTTTCTGATCTGTGCATTCAACTAACAGAGTTGAACCTTTCTTTTCATTAAGGAGTCTGAGACACTCTTTCTGTAGAAAGTGCAAGCTGACATTCATAGGGCTAAGGGGCCTATAGTGGGAAAAGGAATAATTTAAAATAAAAACTACACAGAAGCATTATGTGAAACTTCTTTCTGATCTCTGCATTCAACTAACAGATTTGAACCATATTTTGATTGAGCAACTCTGAAACAGTCTTTCTGTAGTAACTTCAAGGGGACTTTGCAATCCTAAGGGCCTAGTGGAAAAAGGAATATCTTCAAATAAAAACTACAGAGAAGCAGTCTGTTAAACTTCCTTCTGATCTGTGCATTCAACTAACAGAGGTGAAACTTACATTTGATTGAGCAGCTCTGAAACACTCTTTCTGTAGAAACTGCAAGCAGACATTCAGAGAGGTAGGGGGCCTACAGTGGGAAAAGGAATAATTTAAAATAAAAACTACACAGAAGCATTATGTGAAACTTCTTTCTGATCTGTGCATTCAACTAACAGAGGTGAGTCTTACTTTTGATTGAGCAGTTCTGAAGCACTCTTTCTGTAGAAACTGCAAGCGGACATTCGGAGCGCTAAGGGGCCAAGTGTGGAAAAAGGAATATCTTCCAAAAAAACTACACAGAAGCATTCTGTTAAACTTCCTTATGATCTGTGCATTCAACTAACAGAGTTGAACCATACTTTTGATTGAGCAATTCTGAAACACTCTTCCTGTAGAAACTCCAAGCAGACATTCGGAGCGCTAAGGAACCTACAGTGCAAAAAGGAATATCTTCAAATAAAAACTACACAGAAGCATTCTGTTAAACTTCTTTCTGATCTGTGCATTCAACTAACAGAATTGAACCTTACTTTTGATGGAGCAGTTCTGAAACCCTCTTTCTGTGGAGTGTGCAAGTGGACATTCTGAGCGCTAAGGGGTCTATAGCGGGAAAAGGAATATCTTCAAATGAAAACTACACAGAAGCATTCTGTGAAACTTATATTTGATCTGTGCATTCAGCTAACACAGTTGAAGCTAACTTTTGATTGAGCAGTTCTAAAAAACTCTTTCTGTAGAAACTGCAAGCAGACATTCGGAGCGCTAAGGGGCCTTTAGTGGAAAAAGGAATATCTTCAAATAAATACTACACAAAATCATACTGGAAACTAATATCTGATCTGCGCATTCAACTAACGGAGATGAACCTTCCATTTAATTGAGGAGATCTGAAACACTCTTTCTGCAGAAACTGCAAGCGGAAATTCGGAGCCCAAATGGGCTTTTAATAGAAAAAGGAATATATTCAAATCAAAACTACACAGAAGTATTTTGTTAATCTTCTTTCTTATCTGTGCATTCAACTAACACTTTTGAATCTTACTTTTGATTGATGACTTCTGAAACACTCCTTCTGTTGGAACCCCAGGCGAACATTCGGAGCGCTAAGGGGAGTAGAGTGTTAAAAGGAATAACTTCCAAGAAAAACTACACAGAAGTATTTTGGTAAACTTCTTTCTTATCTGTGCATTCAAATAAGTGATTTGAATCTTACTTTTGATTGAGGAGTTCTGAAACACTCTTTCTGCAGGAACTGCAAGCGAACATTCGGAGCACTAAGGGGCATAATGTTGAAAAAGGAATATATTCCAATAAAAACTACACAGAAGCATTCTGTGAAACTTCTTTCTCATCTCTGCATTCAATTAACAGATTTGAACATTACTTTTCATTGAGGAGTCCTGAAAAACTCTTTCTGTAGAAACTGCAATTAGACCTTCGGAGCGCTAAGGGGCATATAGTGGAAAAAGGATTATCTTCAAATAAAAACTACACAGAAACATTCTTTGAAACATCTTTCTGATCTGTGCATTCAACTAACAGAGTTGAAACTTACTTTTGATTGAGCAGTTCTGAAACACCCTTTCTGTAGAAACTGCAGGTGGACATTCGGAGCGTTATGGGGCGTATAGTGGAAAAAGGAATATCTTCAAATAAAAACTACACAGAATCATTCTATGAAACATCTTTCCAATCTGTGAATTCAACTAAAATATTTGAACCTTACTTTTGATTGAGCAGTTCTGAAACACTCTTTCTGTAGAAATTGCAAGCCGATATTCGTTGCGCTAAGTGGCCCATAGAGGAAAAAGGAATATCTTCACATAAAAACTACACAGAAGCATTCCGTGAAACTTATTTCTGATCTGTGCATTCAACTAACAGAGTTGAACCTAACTTTTGATTGAGCAGTTCTGAAACACTCTTTCCGTAGAAACTGCAAGCGGACATTCGGAGCGCTAAGGGACCTGTAGTGGAAAAACGAATATCTTCAAATAAAAACTACACAGAAGCATTCTGTGAAACTTCTTTCTGATCTGTGCATTTAACTGAAAGAGTTGAACTTTACTTTTGATTGAGGAGTTCTGAAACACTCTTTCTGTAGTAACTGCAAGCGGACATTCAGAAAGCTAAGGGGCCTACTGTGGAAAAAGGAATATCTTCAAATAAAAACTAAACAGAAGCATTCTGTTAAAATACTTTTGATCTGTGCATTCAACTAACAGAGTTTAACCTTACTTTTTATTGATGAGATAGGAAACATCCTTTCTGTAGAAACTGCAACCCGATATTCGGAGCGCTAAGTGGCCTGTAGTGGAAAAAGCAATATCTTCAAATAAAAACTACAGGGAAGCATTCTGTGAAACTTCTTTATGATCTGTGCATTCAACTAAGGGAGTTGAATCTTACTTTTGATTTAGGAGTTCTGAAACACTCTTTCTGTAGAAATGGCAAGTGGACATTCCGAGTGCTAAGGGGTCTATTGAGGAAAAAGGAATATCTTCAAATAAAATCTACACAGAAGGATTCTGTGAAACTTCTTTCTGTTCTCTGCATTCAACTAACAGTGTTGAACCTTACTTTTGATTGTGCAGTTCTGAAACACTCTTTCTGTAGAAACTGCAAGGGGGCATTAGGAACGCTAAATGGCCTATGGTGGGAAAAGGAGTAATTTCAAGTAAAAACTACACAGAAGCATTCTGTGAAACTACCTTCCAATCTGTGCATTCAGCTAACAGAGGTGAACCTTACTTTTGGTTGAGGAGTTCTGAAACACTCTTTCTGGAGAAACTGCAAGCGGACATTCGTAGCACTAAGCCCCTACAGTGAAAAAAGCAATATCTTCAAAGAAACTACACAGAAGCATTCTGTGGAACTTCCTTCTGATCTGTGCATACAACTAACAGTGTTGAACCTTACTTTTGATTGGGAAGTTCTGAAACACTCTTTATGAAGAAACTACAAGCGAAAATTCGGAGCGTTAAGGGGCCTAGAGTGGAAATAGAATACCTTCAAATAAAAACTACAGAGAAGCATTCTGTGAAACTTCCTTCCGATCTGTGCATTCAACTAACAGTTTTGAACCTTTCTTTTGATTGAGCAGTTCTGAAACACTCTTTCTGTAGAAATTGCAAGCGGATATTTGGAGCGCTAAGGGGCCTATAGTAGAAAAAGGAATATCTTCAAATAAAAACTACACAGAAGCTTTCTGTGAAACTTCTTTGTGATCTGTGCATTCAACCCACAGTGTTTAACCTTACTTTTGATTGGGCAGTTCTGAAACGCTCTTTCTGTAGAATCTGCAAGCGGACATTCGGAGCGCTAGGGGGCCTAGAGTGGAAAAAGGAATATCTTCAAATAGAAACTACACAGAAGCATTCTGTGAAACTTCTTTCTGATCTGTGCATTCAACTAACAGAGTTGAACCTTACTTATGACTGAGGAGTTCTGAAACACTCTTTCTGTAGAAATGGCAAGCGGATATTCGGAGTGCTGAGGATCCTATAGGGAAAAAGGAAAATCGTCAAATAAAAACTACACAGAAGTATCTGTGAAACTCTTTATCTGTGCATTCAACTAAAAGAGTAACTACATTGATTAAGCAGTTCTGAAACAGTCTTTCTGAAGAAATGCAAGCAGAATCAGGGCTAAGGCCTATAGTGGAAAAAGAATATCTCACATAAAAACTACACAGAATATACTGTGAAACTGCTGTCCGATTGTGCATTCAACTAACAGAGTGGAACCTTACTTTTTATTGCGCAGTTCAAACACTCTTTCTAGAATCTGCAGTGGACATTCAGAGCGTAAGGACCTACAGTGGAAAAGAAAATCTTCAAATAAAAACTACAGAGAACATTCTGTGAAACTTCTGATCTGGCATTCACTAACAGGTGAACCTTACTATTGATAGAGCATGAAACCTTTATTAGAAACTGCAAGCGACATTCAGAGCGTATGGCAAAAAAAATTCAAATAAGAATACACAGAAGCATTCTGTGAAACTTCTTCTGATCTGTGCATTCAACTAACATAGTTGAACCTTACTTTTGATTGAGCAGTTCTTAAACAGTCTTTCTGTAGAAACTGGATGCGGACATTCGCAGCGCTATTGGGCCTAGAGTGGAAAAAGGAGGATTTTCACAAAAAAACTACAAAGAAGTAGTCTGTGAAACTTCTTTCTGATCTGTGCATTCAACTAACTCAGGTGAATCTTACCTTTGATTGAGCAGTTCTGAAGCACTATTTCTGTACAAAATGCAAGTGGACATTCTCAGCGCTAGGGGCCTATCGTTGAAAAAGGAATATCTTCAAATAAAAACTACACAGAAGCGTTCTGTGAAACTTATTTCTGATCTATGCATTCAACTTAGACAGTTAAATCTTACTTTTTATTGAAGAGTTCTGAAAAACTCTTTTTGTAGAAACTGCAAGTGGATATTTGGAGCGTTAAGGGGCCTATAGTGGAAAAAGGAATATCTTCATATAAAAATTACACAGAAGAATTCTGCGAAAATTCTTTCTGATCTGTGCTTTCAACTAACAGAGTTGAACCTTACTTTTGATTGAAGACTTCTGAAACAGTCTTTCTGTAGAACCGGCAAGCAGACATTCCTGCAAGCGGAGCGCTAGAGGGCCTAAAATTTAAAATGGAATATCTTCAAATTAAAACTACATGAAAGCATTCTGTGAAACTTCTTTCTGATATGTGCATTCAAATAACAGACTTTAACCTTACTTTTGAATGAGCAGTTGTGAAACACTCTGTCTGTAGAAACTGGAAGCGGATATTCAGAGCGCTAAGGGGCCTATAGTGGAAAAAGTAATATCTTCAAATCAAAACTGCACAGAAGCATTCTGTGAAACTTCTTTCTGATCAGTGTATTTAACTAACAGAGTTGAATCTTACTTTTGATTAAAGAGTTCTGAAACACTCTTTCTGTAGAAACTGCGAACGGACATTCTGAGAGCTAAGGGGCCTATAGTGGGAAAAGGAATAACTTCAAATAAAAACTGCAAAGAAGCATTCTGTGAAACTTCTTTCTGATCTGTGCATTCAAGTAAGAGGTTTGAAATTAACTTTTGACTGAGGAGTTCTAAAACACTCTTTCTGTAGAAACTGCAAGTGGACATTCGGAGCGCTAAAGGGCCTAAAGTGCAAAAAGGAATATCTTCAAATAAAAACTACAGAGAATAATTCTGTGAAACTTCTTTCTGTTCTGGGCATTCAACTCACAGAGTTGAACCTTACTTTTGATTGAGCAGTTCTGAAACACTATTTCTGTAGAAATTGCAAGTGGACATTCCGAGCACTAACGGGCCTGTAGAGGAAAAAGGAGTATCCTCAAATAAAAACTACACAGAAGTATTCTGTGAAACTTCTTTCTGTACTGTACATTCAACTAACAGGGTTGAAGATTAGTTTTGATTGAGCAGTTCTGAAATACACTTTCTGTAGAAACTGCAAGTGGATATTGAGAGTGCTAAGGGGCCTATTGTGGAAAAAGGAATAACTTCAAATAGAAACTACAGAGTAGTATACTGCGAAACTTCCTTCTGTTCTGTGCATTCAACTAACAGTGTTGAAGCTTAGTATTGATTGAGGAGTTCTGAAGTACTCTTTCTGTAGAAACTGAAAGAGGATATTCGGAGTGCTAAGGGGCCAATAGTGGGAAAAGGAATATCTTCAAATATATACTACACAGAAGCATTCTGTGAAAATTCTTTCTATTCTGTGCCTTCAACTAACAGAATTGAAGCTTCCTTTTGATTGAGCAGCTCTGAAACACTCTTTCCGTAGAAACTGCAATTGGATATTCGGAGCGATAATGGGCCTAAGGTGGAGAAACGAATATCTTCAAATAAAAACGACACAGAAGCATTCTGCGAAACTACTTTCTGTTCTGTGCATTCAACTAACAGAATTGAAGCTTACTTTTGATTGAGCAGCTCTGAAACACTCTTTCTGTAGAAAGTGCAATTGGACATTCGGAGGGGTAAGGGGCTTATAGTGGAAAAAAATCTTTTCTTATAAAAACTACACAGAAGCATTCTGTGAAACTTCTTTCTGTTCTGTGCATTCAACTAACAGAATTGAAGCTTACTTTTGATTGAGCAGCTCTGAAACACTCTTTCTGTAGAAAGTGCAATTGGACATTCGGAGGGGTAAGGGACTTATAGTGGAAAAATAATATTTTCTAATAAAACTACACAGAAGCATTCTGTGAAACTTCTTTCTGTTCTGTGCATTCAACTAAGAGAGTTGAAGCTTACATTTGATTGAGCAGGTCTGAAACACTCTTTCTGTAGAAACTGCAAGTGGACATTTGTACTGTTAAGGGGCCCAGAGTGGAAAAAGGAATGTCTTCAAATAAAAATTACACGGAAGCATTCTGTGAAACTCCTTTCTGTTCTCTGCATTCAACTAAGACAGTTGAAGCACGGTTTTGATTGAGCAGTTCTGAATCACTCCTTCTGTAGGAAGTGTAAGTGGACATTCGGAGGGACAAAGTGCCTAGGGTGGAAAAAGGAATATCTTCAATTAAAAACTGCACAGAAGTATTCTGTGAAACTTCTTTCTGATCTGTGCACTCATCTAATAGATTTGAAGCTTACTTTGGATTGAGCAGTTCTGAATCACTCTTTCTGTAGAAACTGCAAGTGGACATTCGAAGCACTAAGGGGCCTATACAGGAAAAAGGAATATCTTCATATAAAAACTACACAGAAGCATTCTGTGAAACTCCTTTCTGTTCTGTGCATTCAACAGACAGAGTTGAAGCTTAGTTTTGTTTGAGCAGTTTTGAAACACTATTTCTGTTGAAACTGTAAGTGGATATTAAGATCACTAAGGGGCCTATAGTGGAAAAACGAATATCTTCAAATGAAAACTACACAGAAGCATTCTGTGAATCTTCCTTCTATTCTGTGCATTCAACAAACAGAGTTGAAGCTTACCTTTGATTCAGCAGTTCTGAAACACTATTTCTGAAGAAACTGCAAGTGGACATTAGGAGCGCTAAGGGGCCTGTACTGGAAAAAGGAATATCTTCAAATAAAAATTAAACAGAAGCATTCTGTGAAACTTCTTTCTGTTCTGTGCATTCAACAGACAGAGTGGAAGCTTACTTTTCAGTGAGCAGTTCTGAAAAACTATTTCTGTAGAAACCACAAATGGACATTCGGAGCGCCAAGGGTCCTATAGTGGAAAAAGGAATATCTTCAATTAAAAACTGCACAGAAGCATACTGTGAAACATATTCCTGTACTGAGCATTCAACTAACAGAGTTGAAGCTAACTTTTGATTGAGCAGTTCTGAAACACTCTTTCTGTAGAAACTGCAAGTGGACAATCGGAGCGAAAAGGGGCCTATAGTGGAAAAAGGAATATCTTCAATTAAAAACTCCACAGAAGTATTCTGTGAAACGTCGTTCTGTTCTGTGCATTCAACTAAAAGAGTTGAAGCCTACTTTTCATTGAGAAGTTCTGAAACACTCTTTCTGTAGAAACTGCAAGTGGACATTCGGAGCGCTAAGGGCCTATGGTGGAAAATGAAATATCCTCAAACAAAAACTACACAGAAGCATTCTGTGAAACTTCTTTCTTTTCTGTGCATTCAACTAACAGAGTTGAAGCTTACTTTTGATTGAGCAGTTCTGAAACACACTTTCTGTAGAATCTGCAAGTGGACAATCCGAGCATTTAGGGGCCTATAGTGGGAAAAGGAATATATTTAAATAGACACTACACAGAAGAATTCTGTGAAACTTCTTCCTGTTAATTGCATTCAAACAACAGAGTTGAACATTGCGTTTGATTGAGCAGTTCTGAAACACTCTCTCTGTAGAAACTGCAAGTGGACATTCGAAGCCGTAAGTGGCCTACAGTGGAAAATGGAATATCCTCAAATAAAAAGAACACAGAGGAATTCTGTGAAACTTCTTTCTGTTCTGTGCATTCAACTAACAGAGTTGAAGCTTACTTTTGATTGAGCAGTTCTGAAAAACTATTTCTGTAGAAACTGCAAGTGGACACTCGGAGTGCCAAAGGGCCAATAGTGGAAAAAGGAATATCTTCAAATAAACACTAAACAGAAGCATTCTGTGAAACTTCTTTCTGTTCTGTGCATTCAATTAACAGAGTTGAAGCTTACTTTTGATTGAGCAGTTGTGAAACACTCTTTCTGTAGAAACTGCAAGAGGACATTAGGAGAGCTAATGGGCCTATAGTGCAAAAAGGAATATCCTCAAATAAAAACTACACAGAAGCATTCTTTGAAACTACTTTCTCTTCTGTGCATTCAACTAGAGAGTTGAAGCTTACTATTGATTGAGCAGTTCCAAAACACTCTTTCTGTAGAAACTGCAAGTGGACATTCAGAGCGCTAAGGGGCCTACAGTGGAAAAAGGAATATCCTCAAATGAAAACTAAACAGAAGGATTCTGTGAAACTTCGTTCTTTTCTGTGCATTCAACAAACAGAGTTGAAGCTTACTTTTGATTGAGCACTTCTGAAAAACTCTTTCTGTAGAAACTGCAGTGGACATTCAGAGCGCTAAGGGGCCTACAGAGGAAAAAGAAACATCTTCAAATAAAAACTACACAGAAGCATTCTGTGAAACTTCTTTTTTTTCTGTGCATTCAACAGAAAGACTTCAAGCTTAATTTTTCTGAGCAGTTCTGAAACACTCTTTCTGTAGAAACCGCAAGTGGACATTCAGTGCGCTAAGTGGCCTATACTGGAAAAAGTATATATATAAATAAAAACTCACAGAAGCATTGTGTGAAACTTCTTTCTGCTCTGTGCATTCACCTAACAGAGTTGAAGCTTACTTTTGACTGAGCAGCTATGAAGCACTCTTTCTGTAGAAACTGCAATTGGATATTCGGAGCGCTAAGGGGCCTATAGTGGAAAAAGGAATATCTTCATATAAAAACTACACAGAAGCATTCTGAGAAACTTCTTTCTGTTCTGTGCATTCAACTAAAAGAGTTGAACGGTACGTTTGATTTAGCAGCTCTGAAACACTCTTTCTTCAGAAACTGCAAGCGGACACTCAGAAACCTAAGGGGCCTATAGTGGAAAATGGAATATCCTCAAATGAAAACTACACAGAAGCATTCTTTGAAACTTCTTTCTGTTCTGTGCATTCAACTAACAGAGTTGTAGCTTACTTTTGATTGAGCACTTCTGAAACACTCTTTCTGTAGAAACTGCAAGTGGACAATCGGAGCGCTAAGGGGCCTATAGTGGAAAAAGGAATATTCTCAAATAAAAACTACACAGAAGCATTCTGTGAAACTCCTTTCTGTTCTGTGCATTCAACTGACAGAGTGGAAACTTACTTTTGATTGAGGAGTTCTGAAACACTCTTTCTGCAGAAACTGCAAGTGCACATTTGGAGCGCCAAGGGACCTATAGTGGAAAAAGGAATAACTTCAAATAAAAACTACACAGAATCATTCTGTGAAACTACTTTCTGTTCTCTGCATTCAACTAAGAGAGTTGAAGCTTACTTTTTATTGAGCATTTCTGAAACACTCTTTCTGGGGAAACTGCAAGTGGACATTCGGAGCTCTAAGGGGCCTATAGTGGAAAAAGGAATATCCTGAAATAAAAACTACATAGAAGCATTCTGTGAAACTTCTTTCTGTTCTGTGTATGCAACTGACAGAGTTGATGCTTAATTTCGATTGAGCAGTTCTGAAACACTCTTTCTGTAGAAACTGCAAGTGGACATTCGGAGCACTAAGAGGCCTATAGTGGAAAAAGGAATATCTTCAAATAAAAATTACAGAGAAGGACACTGTGAAACTACTTTCTGTTCTGTGCATTCAACTAACAGAGTTGAGGCGTACTTTTGATTGAGCAGCTCTGAAACTCTCTTTCTGTAGAAACTGCAAGTGGATATTTTGAGCGCTAAGGGGTCTATAGTGGAATAAGGAATATCTTCAAATAAAAACTACACAGAAGCATTCTGTGAAACATTTTCTGTACTGTGCATTCAACTGACTGAGTTGATGCTTACTTTTGATTGAGCAGTTCTGAAACACTCTTTCTGTAGAAACTGCATGTGGACATTCGGAGCACTAAGGGGCCTATAGTGGAAAAAGGAATATCTTCATATACAAACTACACAGAAGCATTCTGTGAAACTTCTTTCTGTTCTGTGCATTCAACTAACAGATTTGAAGCTTACTTTTGATTTAGCAGTTCTGCAACACTCTTTCTGTAGAAACTGCAAGTGGACATTCGGAGCGCTAAGGGGCCTACAGTGGAAAAAGAAATATGTTCAAATAAAAACCACACAGAAGCATTCTGTGAAACTTCTTTCTATTCTGAGCATTCAACTTACATAGTTGAACCTTACTTTTGATTGAGCAAACCTCAAACACGCTTTCTGTAGAAACTGCAAGTGGACATTCTGAGCGCTACAGGGCCTATAGTGGAAAGAGTACTATCCTGAAATAAAAACTACAGAGAAGCATTCTGTGAAACTTATTTCTGTTCTGTGCTTTCAACAAACAGAGTTCCAGCTTACTTTTCATTGAGCCGTTCTGAAACTCTCTGTAGAAATTGCAAGTGGACATTCGGAGCGCTAATTTTCCTTTATTGGAAAAAGTATATCTTCAAATTAATACCACACAGAAGCATTCTGTGAAACCTCTTTCTTTTCTGTGCATTCAACTAACAGATTTGAAGCTTACTTTTGATTGAGCAGTTCTGATACACTCTTTCTGTAGAAACTGCAAGTGGACATTCCGAGCGCCAAGGGGCCTATAGTGGAAAAAGGAAAATCTTCAATTAAAAACTGCACAGTAGTATTCCATGAAACGTCGTTCTGTTCTGTGCATTCAACTAAAAGAGTTGAAGCTTACTTTTCATTGAGAAGTTCTGAAACATTCGTTCTGTAGAAACTGCAAGTGGACATTCGGAGCGCTAAGGGCCTATAGTGGAAAATGGAATATCCTCAAATAAAAACTACACAGACACATTCTGTGAAACTTCTTTCTTTTCTGTGCATTCAACTAACAGAGTTGAAGCTTACTTTTGATTGAGCAGTTCTGAAACACTGTTTCTGTAGAATCTGCAAATGGACATTCTGAGCGCTAAGGGGCCTATAGTGGAAAAAGGAATATTTTCTTTACACCTTATACATAAATTAATTCAAGATGGATTAAAGACTTAAATGTTAGACCTAAAACAATTAAAATCCTACAAGAAAACCTAGGCAATACCATTCAGGACATAGGCATGGGCAAGGACTTCATGTCTAAAACACCAAAAGCAATGGCAACAAAAGCCAAAATTGACAAATGGGATCTCATTAAACTAAAGAGCTTCTGCACAGCAAAGGAAACTATCATCAGAGTGAACAGGCAACCTACAGAATGGGAGAAAATTTTTGCAACCTACTCATCTGACAAAGGGCTAATATCCAGAATCTACAATGAACTCAAACAAATTTACAAGAAAGAAACAAACAACCCCATCAAAAAGTGGGCAGAGGATATGAACAGACACTTCTCAAAAGAAGACATTTATGCAGCCAAAAAACACATGAAGAAATGCTCATCATCACTGGCCATCAGAGAAATGCAAATCAAAACCACAGTGAGATACCATCTCACACCAGTTAGAATGGCCATCATTAAAAAATCAGGAAACAACAGGTGCTGGAGAGGATGTGGAGAAATAGGAACACTTTTACACTGTTGGTGGGACTGTAAACTAGTTCAACCATTGTGGAAGTCAGTGTGGTGATTCCTCAGGGATCTCGAACTAGAAATACCATTTGACCCAGCCATCCCATTACTGGGTATATACCCAAAGGACTATAAATCATGCTGCTATAAAGGCACATGCACACGTATGTTTATTGCGGCACTATTCACAATAGCAAAGAGTTGGATCCAACCCAAATGTCCAACAACGATAGACTGGATTAAGAAAATGTGGCACATATACACCATGGAATACTATGCAGCCATAAAAAATGATGAGTTCGTGTCCTTTGTAGGGACATGGATGAAACTGGAAAACATCATTCTCAGTATACTATCACAAGGACAAAAATCCAAACACCGCATGTTCTCACTCATAGGTGGGAATTGAACAATGAGAATTCATGGACACAGGAAGGGGATCATCACACTCTGGGGACTGTTGTGGGGTGGGGGGAGGGGGTGTGACAGCATTAGGAGATACACCTAATGCTAAATGATGAGTTAATGGGTGCAGGAAATCAACTTGGCACATGGATACATATGTAACAAACCTGCACACTGTGCATATGTACCATAAAACCATGAAGTATAATAAAAAATAAAAAATTTAAAAAAAGAGAAATATATGAATATTTGAAACTTATAAATAACACTATCTAATGATTAAATAAACCATAACATCTTGAAAAAAAAAAGATATATCTCAAATAAAAACTACACAGAAGCATTCTGTGAAACTTCTTTCTGTTCTGTGCATTCAACTAACAGAGTTAAAGCTTACCTTTGTTTGAGCAGTTCTGAAACATTCTTTCTGTAGAAACTGCAAGTGGACATTCAGAGCGATAAAGGGCCTATAGTGGAAAAAGAATATCTTCAAATAAAAACCACACAGAACCATGCTGTGAAACTTCTTTCTGTTCTGTGCATTCAACTCACAGAGCTGATGCTTAATTTTGATTGCGCAGTTCTGAAACACTCTTTCTGTAGAAACTGCATGTGGATATTCTGAGCGCACAAGGGCCTATAATGGAAAAAGGAATATCCTCAAATAAAAACTACAGAGAGGCATTCTGTGAAACTGCTTTCTGTTCATTGCAATCAACAAACCGAGTTGAAGCGTAATTTTGATTCAGCAGTTCTGAAACACTCTTTCTGTAGAAACTGCAAGTGGACATTTTAAGCGAAAAGGCACGTACAGTGGAAAAATGAATATCTTCAAATAAAAACCACACAGAAGGGTTCTGTGAAACTTCCTTCTGTACTGTGCATTCACCTAACAGAGTTGAAGTTAACTTTTGATTGAGCAGTTCTGAAAAACTCTTTCTGTAGAAACTGGAAGTGGACATTTGGAGCCCTAAGGTGCGTACAGTAGAAAAAGGAATATCGTCAAATAAAAACTACTCAGAAAAATTCTGTGAAACTTCTTTCTGTTCTGTGGATTCAACTAACAGTGTTGAAGCTTATTTTTGATTGAGCGGTTCTGAAACACTCTTTCTGTAGAAACTGCAAGTGGACATTTGCAGCACTAATGGGCCTGAACTGGAAAAAGGAATATCTTCAAATAAAAACTACACAGAAGCATTCTGTGAAAATTCTTTCTGTTCTGTGCATTCAACAAACAGAGTTGAAGCTTTCTTTTGATTGAGAAGTTCTGAAACAATCTTTCTGCCGAAACTGCAAGTGGACATTCGGAGCGCTAAGGGGCCGATATTGGAAAAAGAAATATCTTCATATAAAAACTACACAGAAGCATTCTGTGGAACTTCTTTCTCTTCTGGGCATTCAACTAACTGAGTTGAAGCTTACTTTTGATTGAGCAGTTCACAAAGACTCTTTCTGTAGAAACTGCAAGTGGACATTCGGAACGCTGAGGGGCCTATAGTGGAAAAAGGAAAATCTTCTAATAAAAACTACATAGAAGCATTCTGTGAAACTTATATCGGTTCCATGCATTCAACTAACAGAGTTGAAACGTACTTTTGATTGAGCAGTTCTGAGACACTCTTTCTGTAGAAACTGCAAGTGGACATTCACAGCGCCAATGGGACCATAGTAAAAAAAGGAATATCTTCAATTAAAAACTGCACAGAAGTATTTGGTGAAACTTCGTTCTGTTCTGTGCATTCAACTAACAGATTAGAAGATAACTTTTCATTAAGAAGTTCTGAAACACTCTTTCTGTAGAAACTGCAACTGGACATGCAGAGCGCTAAGGGCCTATAGTGGAAAAAGGAATATCTTCAAAAAAAAACTACACAGAATCATTCTGTGAAACTTCTTTCAGTTCTGTGCATTCAACAAACAGACTTGAAGCTTACTTTCGATTGAGCAGCTCTGAAACAATATTTCTGTAGAAACTGCAAGTGGATATTCGGAGCGTTAAGGGGCCAAGAGTGAAAAAAGGAATATCTTCAAATAAAAACTAAACAGAAGCATTCTGTGAAACTTCTTTCTGTTCTGGGCATTCAACTAACTGAGTTGAAGCTAACATTTGATTGAGCAGTTCACAAAGTCCCTTTCTGTAGAAACTGCAAGTGGACATTCAGAACGCTGAGGGGACTATAGTGGAAAAAGGAACATCTTCTAATACAAACTACATAGAAGCACTCTGTGAAACTTATTTCGGTTCCGTGCATTCAGCTACCAGAGTTGAAGCTTACTTTTGATTGAGCAGTTCTGAGACACTCTTTCTGTAGAAACTGCAAGTGGACATTCGGAGCGCCAAAGGGCCTATAGTAAAAAAGGAATATCTTCAATTAAAAACTGCACAGAAGTATTCGGTGAAAGTGCGTTCTGCTCTGTGCATTCAACTAACAGATTAGAAGCTAACTTTTCATTAAGAAGTTCTGAAACACTCTTTCTGTAGAAACTGCAACTGGACATGCAGAGCGCTCAGGGCCTATAGTGGAAAAAGGAATATCTTCAAATAAAAACTACACAGAAACATTCTGTGAAACTACTTTCTGTTCTGTGCATTCAACCAACAGACTTGAAGCTTACTTTTGAATGAGCAGTTCTGAAACACTATTTCTGTAGAAACTGCAAGTGGATATTCGGAGCGTTAAGGGGCCAAGAGTGAAAAAAGGAATATCTTCAAATAAAAACTACATGGAAGCATTCTGTGAAACTTATTTTGGTTCCGTGCATTCAACTAACAGAGTTGAAGCTTGCTTTTGATTGAGCAGTTCTGAAACACTCTTTCTGTAGAAAATGCAAGTGGACATTCGGAGCGCCAAAGATCCTATAGTAAAAAAAGGAATATCTTCAATTAAAAACTGCAGAGAAGTATTCAGTGAAATTCGTTCTCTTCTGTGCATTCAAGTAACAGATTAGAAGCTAACTTTTCATTAAGAATTTCTGAAAAGCTCTTTCTGTAGAAACTGCAACTCGACATTCAGAGCGCTAAGGGCCTACAGTGGAAAAAGGAATATCTTCAAATAAAAACTACACAGAAGCATTCTGTGAAACTTCTTTCTGTTCTGTGCATTCAACCAACAGACTTGAGGCTTACTTTTGATTGAGCAGTTCTGAAACAATACTTCTGTAGAAACTGCAAGTGGATATATGGAGCGTTAAGGGGCCAAGAGTGAAAAAAGAAATATCTTCAAAGCAAAACTACACAGAAGCATTCTGTGAAACTTCTTTCTGTTCTGTGCATTCAACCAACAGATTTGAAGCTTACCTTTGATTGAGCAGTTCCGAAACAGTCTTTCTGTAGAAACTGCAAGTGGACATTCAGAGCGCTAAGGGGCCTACAGTGGAAAAAGGATTATCCTCAAATAAAAACTACACAGTAGCATTCTGTGAAACTTCTTTCTGTTCTGTGCATTCAACTAACAGAATTGATGCTTACTTTTGATTGAGGAGTTCTAAAACACTCTTTCTGTAGAAAGTGCACACGGGCATTAGGAGCGCTAAAATGCCTACAGAGGAAAAAGGAATATCTTCAAATAAAAACTACACAGAAGCATTCTGTGGAATTTCTTTGTGATCTGTGCCTTCAAGTAACACAGATGAACCTTACTTTTGATTGAGCAGTTCTGAAAAGTGGACATTCTGAGTGTTAAGGGGCCTATAGTTGGAAAAGTAATATCTACAAATAAAAACTGCACAGAAGCATTCTGTGAAACTACTTTCTGCTCTGTGCTTTCAACTAAGAGAGTTGAATCTTTTGATTGAGGAGTTCTGAAAAACACTTTCTGTAGTAACTGCAAGGGGATATTCGGAGCGCTTAGGGGTCTAGAGTGGAAAAAGGAATATCTTCAAATAAAAACTACACCAAAGCATTCTGTGAAACATCTTTCTGATCTGTGCATTCAACTAACAGAGTTGAACCTTACATTTGATTGAGGAGTTCTAAAACACTCTTTCTAGCAACTGCAAGCAGACATTGTAGCAACTGCAAGCGGACATTCGGAGCGCTCAGGGGCCTGTAGAGGAAAAAGGAATATATACAAATAAAACCTACAAGGTAACATTATGTGAAACTTCTTTGTGATCTGTGCATTCAATGAACGGAGTTGAACCTTACTTTTGATTGAGCAGTTCTGAAACACTCTTTCTCTAGAAACTACAATCGGACATTCGGGACGCTAAGGGGCCTATAGTGGAAAAAAAATATTTTCAAAATAAAACTACAAAGAAGCATTCTGTGAAACTTCTTTCCCTGTTCTGTGCATTCAACTAAAGAGTTGAAGCTTACCTTTGATTGAGCAGGTCTGAATCACTCTTTCTATAGGAACTGCAATGGACATTCGGAGCGCTAAGGGTCCTATAGTGGAAAGAGGAATATCTTCAAATAAAAACCACACAGAATCATTCTGTGAAACGTCTTTCTGATCTTTGCATTCAACTAACAGAGTTGAACGTTACTTTTGATTGAGCAGTTGTGAAACACTCTTTCTGTAAGTGGATATTCGGAGTGTTAAGGGGCCTATTGTGGAAAAAGGAATATCTTCAACAAAAATTACACAGAAGCGTTCGGTGTAACACCTTTCTGATCTGTGCATTCAACTACCTTGGGTTAAACTTACTTTCAATTGAAAAGTTCTGAAACACTCTTTCTGTGGAATCTGCAAGCGGACATTCGGAGCGCTAATGGGCCTATAGTGGAAAAAGGAATATCTTCAAATAAAAACTACACAGAAGCATTCTGTGAAACTTCTTTCTCATCTGTGAATTCAACTAACAGAGTTGAAACTTATTTTCATACAGCAGTTCTGAAACACTCTTTCTGTAGAAACTGCAAGTGGATATTCGGAGCACTAAGGGGCCTACAGTGGAAGAATGAATATCTTCAAATAAAAACTACACAGAAGTATTCTGTGAAACTTGTTTCTTATCTGTGCATTCAACTAACATAGTTGAAACTTACTTTTGATTGAGCAGTTCTGAAATAGTCTTTCTGTAGAAACTGAAAGCGGATGTTGGGAGCGCTAAGGGGCCTACACTGGAAAAAGGAATATCTTCAAATAAAAACTACACAGAAGAATTGTGTGAAACTGCTTCCTGATCTATGCATTCAACTAAAAGAGTTGAACCTTACTTTGATTGAGGAGTTCTGAAAAACTCGTTCTGTAAGAACTGCAAAAGGACATTCGGAGCGCTAAGGGGCCTATAGAGGAAAAATTAATATCTTCAAATACAAACTCCAGAGAAGCATTCTGCGAAAATTCTTTCCAATCTGTGCGTTCTACTAATCGAGTTAAACCTTACTTTTGATTCAGGAGTTCTGAAACACTCTTTCTGTGGAAATTGCAAGCAGACATTCGAAGCGCGAAGGGGCCTATAGTAGAAAAAGGAATATCTTCTAATAAAAACTACACGGAAGCATTCTGTGAAACTTCTTTCTGATCTGTGGATTCAGCTAACAGAGTTGAACTTTACATTTGATAGAGAAGTTCTGAAACACTCTTTCTGTAGAAACTGCAAGTGGACAATTGGAGCGCTTAGGGACCTAGAGTGGAAAAGATTATGTTCAAATAACAACTACACAGAACCATTCTGTGCAACTTCTTTCTGATCTGTGCATTCAACTAACGGATTTGAACGTTACTTTTGATTGGGCAGTTTTGAAACACTCTTTCAGTAGATACTGCAAGTTGACATTCGGGGCACTTAGGGGCCTACAGTGGAAAAAGGAATGTCTTCAAATAAAAACTACACAGAAGCATTCTGTGAAACTTCTTTCAGATCAGTGCATGCAACAATGAGAGTTGATCCTTACTTTTGATAGAGCAGATCTGAAACCCTCTTTCTGTGGAAAATGCAAGCGGACATTCAGAACGCTACAGAGCCTGTAGAGGAAAAAGAAATATCTTCAAAGAAAAACTACACAGAAGCATTCTGTGAAACTTCTTTCTGTTCTCTGCATTCAACTAACAGATTTGAAGCTTACTTTTGATTGAGCAGTTCTGAAACACTCTTTCTGTAGAAACTCCAAGTGGACATTCGGAGCGCGAAGGGGCCTAGAGTGTAAAAAGGAATATCTTCAATTAAAAACTACTCAGAAGCATTCTGTGAAACTTCCTTCTGTTCTGTGCATTCAACTAACAGAGTTGAAGCTTACTTTTTATTGAGCATTTCTGAAACACTCTTTCTGTAGAAACTGCAAGGAGACATTCTGAACGCTAAGGGGCCTATAGTGGAAAAAGGAATATCTTCAAATAAAAACTACACAGAAGCATTCTGTGAAACTTCTTTCTGTTCTGTCCATTGAACTAACAGAGTTGAAGCTTACTTTTGATTGAGTAGTTCTGAAACACCCTTTCTGTAGAAACTGAAAGTGGACATTCATAGTGCAAAGGGGCCTATATTGGAAAAAGTAATATCTACCAATAAAAACTACACAGAAGCATTCAGTGAAAGTTCTTTCTGTTCTGTCCATTCAACAAACAGGGTTGAAGCTTAGTTTTGATTGAGCAGTTATGAAACACTCTTTCTGTAGAAACTGCAAGGGGACAGTCTGGGGTTAAGGCACCTATAGTGGAAAAAGGAATATCTTCAAATAAAAACTACACAGAAGCATTCTGTGAAACTTCTTTCTGTTCTGTGCATTCAACTAACAGAGTTGAAGCATACTTTTGAATGAGCAGTTCTGTAACACTCTTTCTGTAGAAACTGCAAGTGGACATTCCGAGCGCTAAGTGGCATAGAGTGGAATAAGGAAAACCTTCAAATAAAAACTACACAGAAGCATTCTGTGAAACTTCCTTCTGTTCTGTGCATTCAACTAACAGAGTTGAAGCTTACATTTTATTGAGCATTTCTGAAACACTCTTTCTGTAGAAACTGCATGTGGACATTCTGAACGCTAAGGGCCCTTTCCTGGAAAAAGGAATATCTTCAAATAAAAACTACACAGAAGCATTCTGTGAAACCTCTTTGTCTTCTGTGCATTCATCTAACAGAATTGAAGCTTACTTTAAATTGAGCAGTACTGAAACACTCTTTCTGAAGTAACTTCAGGTGGATATTCGGAGCACTAAGGGGCCTATAATGGAAAAAGAAATATCTGCAAATAAAAACTCCACAGAATCATTCTGTGAAACTTCTTTCTGTTCTCTGCATTCATCAAACAGAATTGAAGATTACTTTAAATTGAGCAGTTCTGAAACACTCTTTCTGTAGAAACTGCAAGTGGACATTCGGAGCCCTAAAGGGCCTAGAGTGGAAAAAGGAATATCTTCAAATAAAAACTACTCAGTAGCATTCTGTGAAACATCCTTCTCTTCTGTGCATTCAAATAACAGAGTTGAATATTACTTTTGATTGAGCAGTTCTGAAACACTTTCTGTAGAAACTGCAAGTGGACATTCGGAGCCTAAGGGGCCTATACTGGAAAAAGGAATATCAAATAAAAACTACACAGAAGCATTCTGTGAAACTTCTTTCTGTTCTGTCATTCAACTAACAGAGAGAAGCTTACTTTTGATTGAGCAGTTCTGAAACACTCTTTCTGTAGAAACTGCAAGTGGACATTCGAGCCAAGGGCCTATAGTGGAAAAAGGAATATCTTCAAATAAAAACTACACAGAAGCATTCTGTGAAACTTCTTTCTGTTCTGTGCATTCAACTAACAGAGTTGATTTTACTTTTGATTGAGCAGTTCTGAAACACTCTTTCTGTAGAAACTGCAAGTGGACATTCGAGCCTAAGGGGCCTATACAGGAAAAAGGAATATCTTCAAAAAAAACTACACAGAAGCATTCTGTGAAACTTCTTTCTGTTCTGTCATTCAACTAACAGAGAGAAGCTTACTTTTGATTGAGCAGTTCTGAAACACTCTTTCTGTAGAAACTGCAAGTGGACATTCGAGCTAAGGGGCCTATAGTGGAAAAAGGAATATCTTCAAATAAAAACTACACAGAAGCATTCTGTGAAACTTCTTTCTGTTCTGTCATTCAACTAACAGAGTTGAAGCTTACTTTTGATTGAGCAGTTCTGAAACACTCTTTCTGTAGAAACTGCAAGTGGACATTCGAGCGCTAAGGGGCCTATAGGGAAAAGGAATATATCAAATAAAAACTACACAGAAGCATTCTGTGAAACTTCTTTCTGTTCTGTGCATTCAACTAACAGAGTTGAAGCTTACTTTTGATTGAGCAGTTCTGAAACACTCTTTCTGTAGAAACTGCAAGTGGACATTCGGAGCGCTAAGGGGCCTATATGGAAAAAGGAATATCTTCAAATAAAAACTACACAGAAGCATTCTGTGAAACTTCTTTCTGTTCTGTGCATTCAACTAACAGAGTTGAAGCTTACTTTTGATTGAGCAGTTCTGAAACACTCTTTCTGTAGAAACTGCAAGTGGACATTCAGAGCGCTAAGGGGCCTATAGTGGAAAAAGGAATATCTTCAAATAAAAACTACACAGAAGCATTCTGTGAAACTTCTTTCTGTTCTGTTCATTCAACTAACAGAGTTGAAGCTTACTTTTGATTGAGCAGTTCTGAAACACTCTTTCTGTAGAAACTGCAAGTGGACATTCGGAGCGCTAAGGGGCCTATAGTGGAAAAAGGAATATCTTCAAATAAAACTACACAGAAGCATTCTGTGAAACTTCTTTCTGTTCTGTGCATTCAACTAACAGAGTTGAAGCTTACTTTTGATTGAGCAGTTTGAAACACTCTTTCTGTAGAAACTGCAAGTGGACATTCGAGCTAAGGGGCCTATAGTGGAAAAAGGAATATCTTCAAATAAAAACTACACAGAAGCATTCTGTGAAACTTCTTTCTTCTGTGCATTCAACTAACAGAGTTGAAGCTTACTTTTGATTGAGCAGTTCTGAAACACTCTTTCTGTAGAAACTGCAAGTGGACATTCGGAGCCCTAAGGGGCCTATACTGGAAAAAGGAATATCTTCAAATAAAAACTACACAGAAGCATTCTGTGAAACTTCTTTCTGTTCTGCATTCAACTAACAGAGTTGAAGCTTACTTTTGATTGAGCAGTTCTGAAACACTCTTTCTGTAGAAACTGCAAGTGGACATTCTGAACGCTAAGGGGCCTATAGTGGAAAAAGGAATATCTTCAAATAAAAACTACACAGAAGCATTCTGTGAAACTTCTTTCTGTTCTGTGCATTCAACTAACAGAGTTGAAGCTTACTTTTGATTGAGCAGTTCTGAAACACACTTTCTGTAGAAACTGCAAGTGGACATTCGGAGCGCTAAGGGGCCTATAGTGGAAAAAGGAATATCTTCAAATAAAAACTACACAGAAGCATTCTGTGAAACTTCTTTCTGTTCTGTGCATTCAACTAACAGAGTTGAAGCTTACTTTTGATTGAGCAGTTCTGAAACACTCTTTCTGTAGAAACTGCAAGTGGACATTCTGGGTAAGGGCCTATAGTGGAAAAAGGAATATCTTCAAATAAAAACTACACAGAAGCATTCTGTGAAACTTCTTTCTTTGTGCATTCAACTAACAGAGTTGAAGCTTACTTTTGATTGAGCAGTTCTGAAACACTCTTTCTGTAGAAACTGCAAGTGGACATTCGGAGCGCTAAGGGCCTATAGTGGAAAAAGGAAAATCTTCAAATAAAAACTACACAGAAGCATTCTGTGAAACTTCCTTCTGTTCTGTGCATTCAACTAACAGAGTTGAAGCTTACTTTTATTGAGCAGTTTGAAACACTCTTTCTGTAGAAACTGCAGTGGACATTCGAACGCTAAGGGCCTTTCCTGGAAAAAGGAATATCTTCAAATAAAAACTACACAGAAGCATTCTGTGAAACTTCTTTCTCTTCTGTGCATTCAACTAACAGATTGAAGCTTACTTTATTGAGCAGTTGAAACACTCTTTCTGTAGAAACTGCAAGTGGACATTCGGAGCGCTAAGGGGCCTAATGGAAAAAGAAATATCTCAAATAAAAACTCACAGAAGCATTCTGTGAAACTTCTTTCTGTTCTGTGCATTCAACTAACAGATTGAAGCTTACTTTTGATTGAGCAGTTCTGAAACACTCTTTCTGTAGAAACTGCAAGTGGACATTCGGAGCGCTAAGGGCCTAAGTGGAAAAAGGAATATCTTCAAATAAAAACTACAGAAGCATTCTGTGAAACTTCCTTCTCTTCTGTGCATTCAACTAACAGAGTTGAATTACTTTTGATTGAGCAGTTCTGAAACACTTCTGTAGAAACTGCAAGTGGACATTCGGAGCACTAAGGGGCCTATACTGGAAAAGAATATCTACAAATAAAAACTACACAGAAGCATTCTGTGAAACTTCTTTCTGTTCTTGTCATTCAACTAAGAGAAGCTTACTTTTGATTGAGCAGTTCTGAAACACTCTTTCTGTAGAAACTGCAGTGGACATTCTGAGCGCTAAGGGCCTAAGTGGAAAAAGGAATATCTTCAAATAAAAACTACACAGAAGCATTCTGTGAAACTTCTTTCTGTTCTGTCATTCAACTAACAGAGTTGAAGCTTACTTTTGATTGAGCAGTTCTGAAACACTCTTTCTGTAGAAACTGCAAGTGGACATTCGAGCGCTAAGGGCCTATAGAGGAAAATATCTCAAATAAAAACTACACAGAAGCATTCTGTGAAACTTCTTTCTGTTCTGTGCATTCAACTAACAGAGTTGAAGCTTACTTTTGATTGAGCAGTTCTGAAACACTCTTTCTGTAGAAACTGCATGTGGACATTCGGAGCGCTAAGGGGCCTATAGTGGAAAAAGGAATTCTTCAAATAAAAACTACACAGAAGCATTCTGTGAAACTTCTTTCTGTTCTGTCATTCAACTAACAGAGTTGAAGCTTACTTTGATTGAGCAGTTCTGAAACACTCTTTCTGTAGAAACTGCAAGTGACATTCGAGCGCTAAGGGGCCTATACTGGAAAAAGGAATATCTACAATAAAAACTACACAGAAGCATTCTGTGAAACTTCTTCTTTCTGTGCATTCAACTAACAGAGTTGAAGCTTACTTTTGATTGAAGTTCTGAAACACTCTTTCTGTAGAAACTGCAAGTGGACATTCGGAGCGCTAAGGGGCCTATAGTGGAAAAGGAAAATGTACAAATAAAAACTACACAGAAGCATTCTGTGAAACTTCTTTCTGTTCTGTATTCAACTAACAGAGTTGAAGCTTACTTTGATTGAGCAGTTCTGAAACACTCTTTCTGTAGAAACTGCAAGGACATTCTGAACGCTAAGGGGCCTATAGTGGAAAAAGGAATATCTCAATAAAAACTACACAGAAGCATTCTGTGAAACTTCTTTCTGTTCTGTCATTCAACTAACAGAGTTGAATCTTACTTTTGATTGAGCAGTTCTGAAACTTTCTGTAGAAACTGCAAGTGGACATTCGGAGAAAAAGGCCTATAGAGGAAAAAGGATATCTTCAAATAAAAACTACACAGAAGCATTCTGTGAAACTTCTTTCTGTTCTGTGCATTCAACTAACAGAGTTGAAGCTTACTTGATTGAGCAGTTCTGAAACACTCTTTCTGTAGAAACTGCAAGTGGACATTCTGAACGCAAGGGGCCTATACTGGAAAAAGGTATCTTCAAATAAAAACTACACAGAAGCATTCTGTGAAACTTCTTTCTCTTCTGTGCATTCAACTAACAGAGTTGAAGCTTACTTTTGATTGAGCAGTCTGAAACACTCTTTCTGTAGAAACTGCAAGTGGACATTCGGAGCGCTAAGGGGCCTATACTGGAAAAAGGAATATCTGCAAATAAAAACTACCAGAAGCATTCTGTGAAACTTCTTTCTGTTCTGTGCATTCAACTAACAGATTGAAGCTTACTTTTGATTGAGCAGTTCTGAAACACTCTTTCTGTAGAAACTGCAAGTGGACATTCGGAGCGAAGGGGCCTATAGTGGAAAAAGGAATATCTTCAATAAAAACTACACAGAAGCATTCTGTGAAACTTCTTCTGTTCTGTGCATTCAACTAACAGAGTTGAAGCTTACTTTTTATTGAGCATTTGAAACACTCTTTCTGTAGAAACTGCAAGGGAGACATTCTGAACGCTAAGGGGCCTATAGTGGAAAAAGGAATATCTTCAAATAAAAACTACACAGAAGCATTCTGTGAAACTTCTTTCTGTTCTGTCCATTCAACTAACAGAGTTGAAGCTTACTTTTGATTGAGCAGTTCTGAAACACCTTTCTGTAGAAACTGCAAGTGGACATTCGCACAAGGGGCCTATATGGAAAAAAATATCTTCAAATAAAAACTACACAGAAGCATTCTGTGAAACTTCTTTCTGTTCTGTGCATTCAACTAACAGGTTGAAGCTTACTTTTGATTGAGCAGTTTGAAACACTCTTTCTGTAGAAACTGCAAGGGACATTCTGGGGTAAGGCCTATAGTGGAAAAAGGAATATCTTCAAATAAAAACTACACAGAAGCATTCTGTGAAACTTCTTTCTGTTCTGTGCATTCAACTAACAGAGTTGAAGCTTACTTTTGATTGAGCAGTTCTGAAACACTCTTTCTGTAGAAACTGCAAGTGGACATTCGGAGCGCAAGGGGCCTATATGGAAAAAGGAATATCTTCAAATAAAAACTACACAGAAGCATTCTGTGAAACTTCTTTCTGTTCTGTGCATTCAACTAACAGAGTTGAAGCTTACTTTTGATTGAGCAGTTTGAAACACTCTTTCTGTAGAAACTGCAAGTGGACATTCTGGCTAAGGGCCTATAGTGGAAAAAGGAATATCTTCAAATAAAAACTACACAGAAGCATTCTGTGAAACTTCTTTCTGTTCTGTGCATTCAACTAACAGAGTTGAAGCTTACTTTTGATTGAGCAGTTCTGAAACACTCTTTCTGTAGAAACTGCAAGTGGACATTCGGAGCGCTAAGGGCCTATGGAAAGGAAAAATCTTCAAATAAAAACTACACAGAAGCATTCTGTGAAACTTCTTTCTGTTCTGTGCATTCAACTAACAGAGTTGAAGCTTACTTTTGATTGAGCAGTTCTGAAACACTCTTTCTGTAGAAACTGCAGTGGACATTCGAACGCTAAGGGCCTTTCTGGAAAAAGGAATATCTTCAAATAAAAACTACACAGAAGCATTCTGTGAAACTTCTTTCTCTTCTGTGCATTCAACTAACAGAATTGAAGCTTACTTTAAATTGAGCAGTTCTGAAACACTCTTTCTGTAGAAACTTCAGTGGACATTCGGCGCTAAGGGGCCTAAACTGGAAAAAGAAATATCTGCAAATAAAAACTACACAGAAGCATTCTGTGAAACTTCTTTCTGTTCTCTGCATTCAACTAACAGATTGAAGCTTACTTTTGATTGAGCAGTTCTGAAACACTCTTTCTGTAGAAACTGCAAGTGGACATTCGGAGCCTAAGGGGCCTAGTGGAAAAAGGAATATCTTCAAATAAAAACTACTCAGAAGCATTCTGTGAAACTTCATTCTCTTCTGTGCATTCAACTAACAGAGTTGAATATTACTTTTGATTGAGCAGTTCTGAAACACGCTTTCTGTAGAAACTGCAAGTGGACATTCGGAGCACTAAGGGGCCTATACTGGAAAAAGAATATCTACAAATAAAAACTACACAGAAGCATTCTGTGAAACTTCTTTCTGTTCTGTCCATTCAACTAAGAGAGACGAAGCTTACTTTTGATTGAGCAGTTCTGAAACACTCTTTCTGTAGAAACTGCAAGTGGACATTCTGAACGCTAAGGGCCTAAAGTGGAAAAAGGAATATCTTCAAATAAAAACTACACAGAAGCATTCTGTGAAACTTCTTTCTGTTCTGTCATTCAACTAACAGAGTTGAAGCTTACTTTTGATTGAGAGTTCTGAAACACTTTCTGTAGAAACTGCAAGTGGACATTCGGAGCGCAAGGCCTATAGGAAAAAGGAATATCTCAAATAAAAACTACACAGAAGCATTCTGTGAAACTTCTTTCTGTTCTGTGCATTCAACTAACAGAGTTGAAGCTTACTTTTGATTGAGCAGTTCTGAAACACTCTTTCTGTAGAAACTGCAAGTGGACATTCGAGCGCTAGGGGCCTAGTGGAAAAAGGAATTTTCAAATAAAAACTACACAGAAGCATTCTGTGAAACTTCTTTCTGTTCTGTCCATTCAACTAACAGAGTTGAAGCTTTCATTTGATTGAGCAGTTCCGAAACACTCTTTCTGTAGAAACTGCAAGGTGACATTCGAGCGCTAAGGGGCCTATACTGGAAAAAGGAATATCTACCAATAAAAACTACACAGAAGCATTCTGTGAAACTTCCTTCTTTTCTGTGCATTCAACTAACAGAGTTGAAGCTTACTTTTGATTGAACAGTCTGAAACACTCTTTCTGTAGAAACTGCAATGGACATTCGAGCGCTAAGGGGCCTATAGTGGAAAAGGAAATGTACAAATAAAACTACACAGAAGCATTCTGTGAAACTTCTCTGTTCTGTATTCAACTAACAGAGTTGAAGCTTACTTTGATTGAGCAGTTCTGAAACACTCTTTGTAGAAACTGCAGGAGACATTCTGAACGCTAAGGGGCCTATAGTGGAAAAAGGAATATCTCAATAAAAACTACACAGAAGCATTCTGTGAAACTTCTTTCTGTTCTGTCCATTCAAATAACAGAGTTGAATCTTACTTTTGATTGAGCAGTTCTGAAACACTTTCTGTAGAAACTGAAAGTGGACTTCGAGAAGAAAGGACCTATAGAGGAAAAAGGATATCTTCAAATAAAAACTACACAGAAGCATTCTGTGAAACTTCTTTCTGTTCTGTGCATTCAACTAACAGAGTTGAAGCTCAGTATTGATTGAGGAGTTCTGAAACACTCTTTCTGTAGAAACTGCAAGTGGACATTCTGAACGCAAGGGGCCTATACTGGAAAAAGGATATCTTCAAATAAAAACTACACAGAAGCATTCTGTGAAACTTCTTCTTCTGTGCATTCAACTAACAGAGTTGAAGCTTACTTTTGATTGAGCAGTCTGAAACACTCTTTCTGTAGAAACTGCATGTGGACATTCGGAGCGCTAAGGGGCCTATACTGGAAAAAGGAATATCTGCAAATAAAAACTCACAGAAGCATTCTGTGAAACTTATTTCTGTTCTGTGCATTCAACTAACAGATTGAAGCTTACTTTTGATTGAGCAGTTCTGAAACACTCTTTCTGTAGAAACTGCAAGTGGACATTCGGAGCGCAAGGGGCCTATAGTGGAAAAAGGAATATCTTCAATAAAAACTACAGAAGCATTCTGTGAAACTTCTTCTGTTCTGTGCATTCAACTAACAGAGTTGAAGCTTACTTTTTTGAGCATTTCTGAAACACTCTTTCTGTAGAAACTGCAAGGAGACATTCTGAACGCTAAGGGGCCTATAGTGGAAAAAGGAATATCTTCAAATAAAAAACTACACAGAAGCATTCTGTGAAACTTCTTTCTGTTCTGTCCATTCAACTAACAGAGTTGAAGCTTACTTTTGATTGAGCAGTTCTGAAACACCTTTCTGTAGAAACTGAATGGACATTCTAGCGCAAAGGGGCCTATATGGAAAAAGGAATATCTACAATAAAAACTACACAGAAGCATTCTGTGAAACTTCTTTCTGTTCTGTCCATTCAACTAACAGGTTGAAGCTTAGTTTTGATTGAGCAGTTATGAAACACTCTTTCTGTAGAAACTGCAAGGGACAGTCTGGGGTTAAGGCACCTATAGTGAAAAAGGAATATCTTCAAATAAAAACTACACAGAAGCATTCTGTGAAACTTTTTCTGTTCTGTGTTCACTA